>NC_064622.1:236934971-237238002 GCF_023898315.1 Schistocerca nitens
TTCTACAAAAAAATTATAACACTTATATCAATCAGAAGCAAGCTGATACGGTGTAACTTAGCATTTGTATTTATAAAGTATCTATTCTTTGTTAGTTAAGGTGATTGATTTGTGAGAGGAAATTTAAAGTTAGCAATGTATATATGGAAAAATATAAATGATTGTTTAAAATAATGTAATTTTATAACATGTGTCAGTTTATAAGATAAACAATGTGTATTGGAAGCTGATTCATGCTTACGACACTTGTACTGTAAAATGTAAGAGATGTATTGAAGTCCCTCCACAACGGAAGTGGCATGGCGCGTTGTAAAAGGTGGTTTTGGCGGTCGAACTGGCCGGCTTCTTGGTGTGAGTGGTACGCAGTCAGTGAGTCAGTGCTACCTGTTGCACAGTACACGTCGACGGTGCCAAGGAAGGCAATTGGAGGCAGCTTTGTATGGAATATATGACGAGGGTATCTGTTCTTTCGGACATTTGCAAGAGATAAGCCCCGCAGTCGCATTATCCTCTGTGTCTTCGGTGGCTCGATTGGATAGAGCGTCAGCCATGTAAGCAGGAGTTCCTGGTTTCGAGTCCCGGTCGTGACACACATTTTCAATTGTCCCCGTTGACTTATATCAAATCCTGTATGCAGCTAGGGGTATTCATTTCATTGTAATTTCATTTTAACGAGTTGCATGGTCACCGATGGTATCTGCAGAAGCACTATCTATCCTCTGTGGCTCAGATGGATAGAGCTTCTCCCATGTAAGCAGGAGATCCTGGGTTCGCTTCCCTGTCGGCTCCGGAAGAACAGATACCATCTTCATATATATAAGGCTCACCAGCCATTTGACATCTTATTCTGTGCGGATGCACAATCAGTGCCCGAACTCTTACGGGAATCGGCAAAATGCCGCGAGTAATGAGTTAATGGGCAGGGGCACTATGAATATAGTGCGGGACAATAAGTTGGGAATTTGGACCACACGGGAGGCGTGCCAGAGATATGTCCCTGCAGTCGCACTGTCCTTTGTGTTCTCGATGGCTCAGATGTATAGAGCGTCTGCCATGTAAGCAGGAGTTCCCGGGTTCGAGCCCCGGTCTGGGCATTCATTTCCAACTATCCTTGTTGACTTATATCAATAACCTGTATGCAGCTAGGGGCACCCATTTCATGGTAATTTGTATGGAATCTTGCCTCAGATGTGGATTTGGCTGTTGCTTCGTACCCTTGCCAATAAGGAATGGCTCTAATAAGTTGAATAACCGTCACCATTCAAACTTCAAGAGCCGTGAGTACAGTTAGCCGCCATGTAGCTTGCCACCACAACTTCGCCACTGCTCCACGAACTTCATGCATACAGATATGTATCTGAGCAAGGACCAGTTAATTGGTGTGGGTGATGTCAATAATAATCCAAGTTCTATAAATCTGTGTTTGGAACCATATCTTCTATCATGATCATGAACCTATGTAGCGTCCTCTCCTAAGTGTTCAGAAAATCGAATATCCTGTTTCAAATGAACAAGTGATTTATTTACTTCTGTAAAATGTGCAAGGATTAGTAAGAAATGAAGTTAGTTAGGATGTTGCTAACGTGCTCTCAGTTTATTGCAAAGTATTGTTATGCAAAAATTCTGTACAAGTCTGTGTAAATGTTACTGTCTAAAACACCTGCTTCACAGGTGATGAAAAAGGCACATAAATTAAACTTGTTTGAAACATAATTTAGCCTTGATTACTGTCATGAACGATTGTTTTTAAGTTACTTGAGCTCTCTGTTGAACAATTTGCCTTGAAAAGTAAGAACATAAACTATTCCACGTGAAGCTAAGAATTCACTATATCTGAATTCAGTTTTGCTTCTGAAGTAATAATAGGGTTTGATTAGTGACACAATACCAGTTTATGGGTCTCCACCATATTTTTTTCATATTAGAAAGACAACTGGAATATTATTGGTACTATAGAAATGAGATATGTGGTTCCTGAAGAGGGACAACAGCCTTTTCAGTAGTTGCAGGGGCAACAGTCTGGATGATTGACTGATCTGGCCTTGTAACATTAACCAAAACGGCCTTCCTGTGCTGGTACTGCGAACGGCTGAAAGAAAGGGGAAACTACAGCCGTAATTTTTCCCGGGGACATGCAGCTTTACTGCATGATTAAATGATGATGGCGTCCTCTTGGGTAAAATATTCCGGAGGTAAAATAGTCCCCCATTTGGATCTCCGGGTGGGGACTACTCAAAAGGACGTCGTTATCAGGAGAAAGAAAACTGGCATTCTACAGATCGGAGCGTGGAATGTCAGATCACTTAATCGGGCATGTAGGTTAGAAAATTTATAAAGGGAAATGGATAGGTTAAAGTTAGATATAGTGGGAATTAGTGAAGTTCGGTGGCAGGAGGAACAAGACTTTTGGTCAGGTGATTACAGGGTTATAAATACAAAATCAAATAGGAGTAATGCAGGAGTATGATTAATAATGAATAAAAAATAGGATTGCGGGTTAGCTACTACAAACAGCATAGTGAACGCATTATTGTGGCCAAGATAGACACAAAGCCCATGCCTACTACAGTAGTACAGGTTTATATGCCAACTAGCTCTATAATAATATAATGGTAAGACAGAGATTTAGGAACCAGGTTTTAAATTGTAAGACATTTCCATGGGCAGATGTGGATTATGACCACAATCTATTGGTTATGAACTGCAGATTGAAACTGAAGAAACTGCAAAAAGGTGGGAATTTAAGGAAATGGGACCTGGATAAGCTGACTAAACCAGAGGTTGTACAGAGTTTCAGGGAAAGCATAAGGGAACAATTGACAGTAGTGGGGGAAAGAAGTACAGTAGAAGAAGAATGCGTAGCTCTGAGGGATGAAGTAGTGAAGGCAGCAGAGGATCAAGTAGGTAAAAAGACGAGGGCTAATAGAAATCCTTGGGTAACAGAAGAAATATTGAATTTAATTGATGAAAGGAGAAAATATAAAAATGCAGTAAATGAAGCAGGCAAAAAGGAATACAAACGTCTCAAAAATGAGATCGACAGGAAGTGCAAAATGGCTAAGCAGGGATGCCTAGAGGACAAATGTAAGGATGTAATGGCTTGTCTCACTAGGGGTAAGATAGATACTGCCTACAGGAAAATTAAAGAGACCTTTGGAGAGAAGAGAACCACTTGTATGAACATCAAGAGCTCAGATGGAAACACAGTTCTAAGCAAAGAAGGGAAAACAGAAAGGTGGAAGGAGTATATAGAGGCTCTGTACAAGGGCGATGTACTTGAGGACAATATTATGGAAATGGAAGAGGATGTAGATCAAGATGAAATGGGAGATACGATACTGCGTGAAGAGTTTGACAGAGCATTCAAAGACCTGAGTCGAAATTAGGCCCCGGGAGTAGACAACATTCCATTAGAACTACTGATGGCCTTGGGAGAGCCAGTCATGACAAAACTCTACCATCTGGTGAGCAAGATGTATGAGACAGGCGAAATACCCTCAGACTTCAAGAAGAATATAATCATTCCAATCCCAAAGAAAGCAGGTGTTGACAGATGTGAAAATTACCGAACTATCAGTTTAATAAGTCACAGCTGCAAAATACTAACGCAAATTGTTTAGAGACGAATGGAAAAACTGGTAGAAGCCGACCTCGGGGAAGATCAGTTTGGATTCCGTAGAAATGTTGGAACACGTGAGGCAATACTAACCTTAAGACTCATCTTAGAAGAAAGATTAAGACAAGGCAAACCTACGTTTGTAGCATTTGTAGACTTAGAGAAAGCTTTGGACAACGTTAACTGGAATACTCTCTTTAAAATTCTGAAGATGGCAGGGGTAAAATACAAGGAGCGAAAGGCTATTTACAATTTGTACAGAAACCAGATGGCAGTTATGAGAGTCGAGGGGCAAGAAGGGGAAGCAGTGGTTGGGAAAGGAGTGACACAGGGTTGTAGCCTCTCCCCGATGTTATTCAATCTGTATATTGAGAAAGCAGTAAAAGAAACAAAAGAAAATTTCGGAGTAGGTATTAAAATTCATGGAGAAGAAGTAAAAACTGTGAGGTTCGCCGAAGACATTGTAATTCTGTCAGAGACAGCAAGGGACTTGGAAGAGCAGTTGAACGGAATGGACAGTGACTGGAAAGGAGGATATAAGATGAACATCAACAAAAGAAAAACGTGGATAATGGAATGTAGTCATATTAAATCGGGTGATGCTGAGGGGATTAGATTAGGAAATGAGACACTTAAAATAGTAAAGGAGTTTTGCTATTTATGGAGTAAAATAACTGATGATGGTCAAAGTAGAGAGGATATAAAATGTAGACTGGCAATGGCAAGGAAATTGTTTCTGAAGAAGAGAAAGATGTTAACATCGAGTATAGATTTAAGTGTCAGGAAGTCGTTTCTGAAAGTATTTGTATGGAGTGTAGCCATGTATGGAAGTGAAACATGGACGATAAATAGTTTGGACAAGAAGAGAATAGAAGCTTTCGAAATGTGGTGCTACAGACGAATGCTGAAGATAAGGTGGGTAGATCACGTAACTAATAAGGCGGTATTGAATAGGATTGGGGAGAAGAGAAGTTTGTGGCACAACTTAACTAGAAGAAGGGATCGGTTGGTAGGACATGTTTTGAGGCATCAAGGGATCACAAATTTAGCATTGGAGGGCTGCGTGGAGGGTAAAAATCGTAGAGGGAGACCAAGAGATCAATACACTAAGCAGATTCAGAAGGATGTAGGTTGCAGTAGGTACTGGGAGATGAAGAAGCTTGCACAGGATAGAGTAGCATGGAGAGCTGCATCAAACCAGCCTCAGGACTGAGGACCACAACAACAACAATATTTCTTTAAATGGTATTACAAACACTGTAATTGAGATATTATTTGTTTTTTGTTAGTGGTTGTTACATGATAATTAAGTTAGAAGCCCCTCCTGGCCAATTTTAGTTCTGCATTTCTTGCAGTAACTTTCCAGTATTGAAACAGGTAATGATCTTGAGTGTAACTATCATTAGTATAGGATTGGTACATTTTTTGCTTTCCCTGATTACTAGTTTGTGCATTATTGGTAACTGCTCCCACCTACAGCTTAGAGTACACTGTGTCTGCTTGTATCCTGTTTGCTATGCAAAGTTAAATATTAATAAAAGTAACTTCAATGAGTAACAGTCAATTTTCTTAAACATATATTTCCAAATTCATGTAATTGGACTCGCTACAATTTATTGTTTCATTCGTATATGAATTTCACTACTTTCATTAACCCCAAAGTTAAAGCCTGTTTAGTTTTCTATTAATTGCAATATCTTCAATGTCATAATCTGATACCTTTATCCATTAGATACACAAGCGGTCAAAATCCCCAAATCCTCTCAGACGTTAACATTAGCTTGTTGCACAGAAGGTTAGTGTTACACGTGGCTTTTCCCATAACAGAACTTATTGTTCCGTAGATAGGGAAGAGTGACCTATAACAAGCTAGTGTTATAAACTGATTTTTCGAACTACGCTCTATTCAGAGACGTCCTCACTGTAACGAAAGGAACTGGAAGAAGGTTGCATACGGCAGAAATCAAGTTTTGTTTTGTTCAGAAAAACAGCAAGTACAATAAGGAGAGAGACATAGGAGGCTATAGGCGGAAGTGTGGGCGAAGTTACAAGTACCAGGTATTAGTGAATACAACATGATCTATAGAAGAAATTATATGAATATATCAGACAAGGAGCTGCAGACCATTGTGACTGCCACCAGACAGACGGGAGGAACAAAGCGGATACATAAAGAGGTCTGTAACAAGCTACACAGTGCAGTGCGTGAAGAAAGAAGACAGATTGGACAACGTGTATACAAAACGTGGTGGAGTAAAGTTTTTACAAATGTGAGAGACTTTATAGTTCCTAAGCTGTTTGCATGGTCACACGAAAGGCATCAGGACTGAGTGTGTGACTTCACTGGATGGAGTTACACACGCACCAGCCATAAATTCCCAGTAGTATATTTTGTACTGCCCTTCCCCTTCACTCTCACAGCCAGCAACTACAGTTTTCCAATCCTTGGTACTGTCACATTCTATACCTTTACATGCCACATATGTAGGTCATAAAACCTCACAGCGCTGAAAGAGAGAACTGAGATGCAGCGTTAAGTGCCACAGTGGATGTTTAATATTTTATGAGAATAGGCTTTTGATGATTGTAACAACACTTCGGCAAACTAATTCTGTAGAATATTATTGTGCATTAACAATGCTTTACCTGAATGCCTCTTATTTAATACGTAAATCAAACTGAAAATATCTCTCTACAACGTTTATAAAGTGCTGCATCTACATTTCGGAACTTACAAGACACATTTGTGACCTTAGGAATGCAACAGTTACTACAAATTGGGCATCACTTGATGAAACAAAAATACAGGATCAAAGGTGAAGCATTTGGCGTCCATTTCTTACTCAGAACTTCATAAACATCAATATTCTCTGCATTTAGAAGAGCTTTCAGTGACTGAAGTATCGTTCGCAGGACGAGATATGTAACTCCTGCCTTTCCTTTTAGAAGACGCTTCAGGAGTATGTATCCTGCACAGCTTTTATAATGTTTAGTAAAACAAAGCAGAACTCTTACCAATATTAGCAGCGTCTATTTTCACATAAAAATGTAAATTTTTTAAAGCACGCGTTTATCACAATTATATATTTGCTGCTTATACAAATGCTGATTCACTCATGTTTACCAGTGGCATTGGGTTTCTATGTAGATATGTATCGAGTTTCCATTTGTGCTTAGTTTTGAACTTTTCTCGGTTTTACTAGATGCGAGTTACCATATAATTTGTATCTTAACATGACATTCATGTCCTGAGCAGACAAATGTGATTGTGGCATACAGTATATTGGCGCAACGAGTATTTAGGAACGGATGATGTTCATGGTACCATTTAGACTAGAGGTCTGTTCCTGTTTATGGCTGAAATACAGTACTAGCTGGGTATCGTGTTCTCCCAGTATATCAGGCAAGAGCGAGAAGAAAGATGTTTTTCAGAACACTCTCTCTGCAAACAACGCTATACGTATGTGATAGGTTCCAGCACAATTTGGTCACATTGTTCGAGAAGCATTGAACCATATCGATCTTACCATATCAGTGGAGGAGAGGACTTGGTCTGTGCCGTGAATATTCTCCCAATCTCGATTTTTTGAACTGCCTGTGAGCCCCTGTGTAGTTAGTGGTTACCACAAATTGCTCACGTAATGTTCGAGTTCAGTACTATCTGTTCTGTGCTTGACACAGTCACGTCCATTAAATATCTAGGCGTAGCGCTGCAGAGCGATATGTAATGGAACGATCGCGAAGAATTGGTAGTGGGAAAGGCGAACAGTCGATTTGTCGACTTGGTTTATTGGAGTATTCAAAGTAAGGATAACTCATTAGTAAAGGAGTGATGGAATGCCTTTTGTCGACAAATTTTAATTTTGTTACTTGGCTCCCCTGTTTCTCTCACACCACTTTAACAATGGACATGAACCTTTTGCAATACGTTACACGTTATGTTCTTTGTTTACTGAACTAAAGTAATTGCATTTCCTCCAATGGTTTGGGAAATACATTTTTATCCATGGACATAACATTTTATATAATTTTTTGTACTTTCTAACAAATAATTTAAACTACGCCATACTTACCACTGTCTTTTTTTGTTTTTTGTCAGAGACAGTTTTTCTATGTTCCAATGCCATGGAAATTAGAGTACTCTACTGTAAGTCGTTCCTGAGATTTGTGAAATAATTCAACTGAAAATGTACATTTTCAGAAACACCTTCTGTCGTTGAAAACGACTAAAACTTACTTAATATATAAGATTTGTTTGCGTGGCCATAGACGGCAGCAAGCACAGAAATATTTTTTTTTCCTGCGTTTCCTTTCAACTGGCTACATGCTGGGGGTCGAACTATATTTTCATTTACGAAACATAAGCACGTTTTCCTCTTCCGAAAATCTGTCTTCACAATTTTCATATTTATTGCCCTCATTGTTGAGACGCTCGATTATTGTTGTCACAAGTTGTAGATATTTGATCGAAAACTGATTTCAAGTCGTAGCTACTGTAAGTTCATTAAATGTCTCATCCTGCTTGGTTTGTTTATGTACGTGTTTCCATGTAACCGTTGTCAGAGAGTAGTTTGGAAGTTTTAGTATTCAGTGATTTGAGTTTTGGTTTAAATGTTTTGTAGAAGGGTACCTGAACAAGTGAGTGACAAGGATTTAGGTGTTACTACTATTATTAACATCATTATTATTGTGATACTTCTCTGTTGGGGTGTTACTCTGTTATTTCATCTGTTAGTGTAAACAGTGAGCTGTTTGAAATGGTACTTCCCCATTCAATAAAGTTTTCTTATTTGGTTTAGTTCTCTGTGTGTGGTAATTTTCTTGCAGGGTCAGGGTTATTGTGGATTCTAATTAGTTTCAGGTCTTCTTCGGTAGTGATTGTGTTTTCTTAGATATTCAGCAAATGTGGAGTGGTTTGTCCCATGTTTCCACGTTCTTCGGTATTCATTGTAACTAATGTCAAATGACCCATGTCTCTGCCATCACAAATGTTACGCTTTTATTGATATACATCTGCTTCCTGGTATATGTCTCTCTTTCTTATCAGTTTTGCAGCATAGTTTAGGATAGATTTGTCTTTTGTGTATGCTGGGTTTGCGCACTGTGTTTTCAAAATGTTGGTTATTTCATGTGTGAGTTTGTACTTGTATGTCATTGTGTACCATCTTCTGTTCTCTCCTAAGTTTTCCAGTTTCTTCTATGTAGGTATTATGGTGCTGAATGTTGGTGATTGTGTTTTGTTCTGTTGTTGTCTGTGGTTTTCTTTGTTTTATGCTTTTATTTTACTTTTAATTTTGTTGGTTAGCTTTGTTACTTTTCTAACCATTGTTTTTGGCTACCTGCATTTTTATGTCAAGTTCTTTTTGCTAGTTATCTTTTGTTGAGTGCAATATATTAAGTCTATGAAACACGTGTCAAAGTGCTGCTTGCATTTTAGAGTGTGGGTGGTTCGAGGATTGAGGAACGATAATGACATTTGCTGTCAATTTATATAAAATTTCGAAGATATGTTTATTGTTTTGTTGTTTGATTGTTACACCGAGAAAGTTAATTTTTTTACCGTATCTCTTTCCATTTTGAATTTTGTATTCCTGTACATGCTGTTGATGTCCATATGCCATTATTCAATGTTGTTTGAGTATTAACTGGAGAATTCCATCCATATTCTTGAACCAATATAATATGTTGTATGTCTTTGCTCCAATTTTTGTGAAAATTATCTGTTCAGTGCGGTTTATAAGAATATTTCAAGTCTCCTGAACATGGGGACACCATTGCTAATCTATCGTCTTGTAAATAAAATTCATTTGTGAATTGGAGCTAATTTCTACAGGGTTTTTCAGAAGTGATGGTCAATATTTACGGATATGACAGGAATGATCATTCGAAACAAAAGTGTCAAGTAAACTTAGGTGCTAAAACACATACATTAAGAGCTATGAGGAACTATTGATCGTCAATACCATGAAAGAAATCTCTTCTATTATCAGTTCTTCGCTTTCCATATTTTGGGAAATGGTAGTAAGGACCAAACTGAAGGAAAAAATGTCCAGTAAACATGTCCTCTAAAATGCATATCTTAAAAGTTATGGGCACTTTTTCATTAGAAGGGGTTTGTTTGAAAGTGGCGAAGATGAACACGTTGTACATCTAATGAGAGGAGTGTTTCTGTCCCTGTGATTCTAATATTTTTTGTTTATTGTATTAGTTGGGTAGTGTTTTTAATGTTTCTGCCTTCTTGTACTTTGAGAGCTTCAGGCAGCAATTTTAACATGCATCCTTCAGCTTGTAGTTGGCCGATTTTCGAAAACTCTCTATTGGTCTCACAGGTTTCGGTTTGTGGATCTTTGGTTGGCCTTGGAGCACAGGTGCAGTGGGATTAAACTGTGTCAGATTTCTTTTGCTAGTGTTATCCAGTGGTATGCCTATATTTTTCAGATTTTTTTTTACTTTTGCTTGTAATCTGTGGTTTGGTTCTGATTTTAATTTTGTTTTCTTATTTTGTGAGATAAATTCTTGTGTTTTTCTTCAATGTACTGTTCCTTATCTATAACTACTAATGTGCTACACTTGTCTGCTTTGAAACTATCACATTTTCATTTTGAAGGTCTCTTCTTAAGTTTTCTGAGTGTTACCGATTATGTACTTGTGTTGTTGCGTTTTCATGTTGGTTATTATATCATGTACTTCTTTTTTTACTAGCTCTCTAGTTAATTCAATACTGACACAAAAGATTTCTCTCCCATTTTCCCCTGTCAATACACTTTCTGCTTTTGTAACTGGGTTTTCTATAAAATCTTCATATGTTTATGAACTGATATTCTATTGTATTTTGAAGGAAATTTCTGGAATATGAAAACGGCATTATGTTTGATAAATGAAGATACTGTGCGACCTCCAGCATGTGACCAGGTAAGAGGGAACACAGATGCCAACCAGAAACGTGAAGGAAAGTAAGTAATCACTTATTTGCATAAAAACGAGCCGTGAACTGTTCGTAATCTACAAACAACATATATCAAAACAAAAATGTATCAGTCCACACCCCACTGAAGATGCCTCAAAATAAAAAAAAGGGCCAAAATTCATCTGGGAGAAATCCAGTAGAGTGCAGCAAGGAAAGGTTGCTTTTATTTACATACCAAATATTCCTTAATATATGTTTAACTTTTCATTTTTTTCTCATTGAGAAATACCCTACACATAACTTTGTATCATGCTCCTAATCATGTTCCATGGATCTCATTCTTTTCTCCATTCTGGACAACTGTGTCCAAGGTAAGTGTTACTTAGCACAGCCGCATCATTTCTTAATATATTATGCGTTATTACGTCTAAACTTAAATTAATTGGCTTTATGGCGAACAGGAGCGCTGCTGAGATGGAATGTTCCTGGCTGTATGACGTAGCTGAGTATTGGGTGTTCCATTACATGCACTCAGCATCTGGCACGGGAGGGCAATGTTTTGTCATCCATGGCTGTTTGCAGAAGAAGGCAGCCATAATTCCTGTCGCATTTTGAACAAATCATCAGTGTTACTCGTAATGGGTAGCCCATAATATTGTTGCAATTCATCAATATCTTTATCTGCCAGCCTACCCATTATTGTTTTACAGGCCAAAGGTTTATTCTTTCTCAAACATAGTTTCAAGTTTCTCAAAGTGGTGTTCATCCTCTTCTGCACGTGATCCATACATTTCAGCTTTGTGATAATGCTACTTCAAACAAGGCCTGGGTGCTGCCCTATTGTATGCGTCTGAGTCGCCATAACTCAAGATCTTAGCATAACAAACGCCTATTTCGTTAGTGCGCTGAATGAAAATTCAGCTGTGTTGAGAGGTCCCCAGACTATCACCTTCTCTTTCGAAATTCGTTTCAGATATATGTTCTGTTCGGTTAATTTATTTACATTTGAAACAATATTTTGTATCCATACTTGATACCATAGCAAAAAAATTTTCAGAATTTCTACGTACTACATGAGTTTATATTATGAAGCGAAACTTCGTTATTTTATATAGTAGAATCAATATAGCTTCACATTCTAATACAACAACTCACGCTCTTCTATACGAAAAGCTACCGACGGTATTTGATCTTGAAGTAATGCATACAAATTTTTAACGTTTTAAGCAGATGAAGACGATATTATTAAAAATTGGTAAATATTTTGTTTTCGAGTTTATAAGTGATTTAAATAATGG
This sequence comes from Schistocerca nitens, assembly GCF_023898315.1. NCBI lineage: Eukaryota > Metazoa > Arthropoda > Insecta > Orthoptera > Acrididae > Schistocerca > Schistocerca nitens. Next base: position 236,946,793 of record NC_064622.1, read on the forward strand.
TTTAGTAAGAAAACTGCAAATTTTATAATGAAATAAAAATCAGACAATATAAAGAAAAGAAAATTACCCGTTCCGAGTCTCCATATGACCCTCCCCCCCCCCTGCAACCCCCTCCCACACCACCTCTTTCCGAATATTTGCAATTCCTGTTAAAATTTTAAATACTTCTTTCACCCATGAATAATAACCTAAGAATAACCTAACCTAGGTCCTGTACACACAATCATTCTCTCTCAGATAAAATCCTCTAGCGTAATATTTAATAAATCACCCTGCACCCTGTCATGATCGAATTCTGTCAAATGTTTCACCTGGTAATATTACATATCAAAAACACAATATTGACTGAGTTCCTTTCCAGAAATTTAGCACCATGATTAGACGATATGGATTATCCATTCATACCAAAATAGTGTTATGGAAAACCGTTATTCTATCCATTCTTACTTACAGATCGGGACTCTGGGGCATACCCTATGATATCAGTATACACCAAGCCGAACTAACCCCGACGCCTCAAGGTCCCTTTCCGATCAGAGAATCTATCATCTTCTTCTTCTTTTGCCTTTTCCTGTTCCTCTTACGGGATCGGTACTGATATATGGGTTTTGCTAAAGGTATTGATAATTGGTTGACAGATGCTGCTCCTGATGCCAGTATTAAAACATCCCTGCAAATCGGAAGACTCAGCCATTTCTGTTTGTCATTCGTTCCAGAAACATCAAATTTTAACTAGATATGCTTGTTTCCCACAACTAATAGCATCTCTAGCCTCTAAAATGTACATTGCTTGTAGCCAAGCTTTCCGAGACATCCAAAGCCATTCTAGATTTTCATTCATGCTTCTATCCTATTCGTCCCCTGTACTTATCCAGATTTTCCTCCTGGCTGTTATTTCTGTAGTCCCTATCACAAGACAAAAAGCTTTATCTTGTTAGTTTCTCATAGTATATATATATATATATATATATATATATATATATATATATATATATATGCTATGATAAACTAATAAGATAAAGCTTTGTGTGTGTGTGTGTGTGTGTGTGTGTGTGTGTGTGTGTGTGTGTGTGTGTTTGATCCCAATTTAGTCTGCTTAGTTCGTCCACTTATCTGTTCGAGTGAACAACTGTAAACTTACTTGTAAGGTTACAAGCGTTGTGCGAGGACTGAAATCCAGCGGATGTGAATTGAGGCGACAACTATTTCACTGGTCACTGAGCCTCAGATGCCACACATTAAAATAGGGAAAGGCGCTGCTGCTTAATATGACACATGTGTTACATTTGTATTACGAGTGAATAAAACTGCGAATGGTACGCTGCGTAAAAGCGTCATTTAGAAGAGATGTGTAATGAGGAAAGACATTTCCTCGTTTCCAGAAGCTGTTTCTCCGAATTTTCACTTTGTATTCTGTTTTAATTCTGTTCTGCGCCAACAGCTGATGGAAAAATCGGGTGTTATGTGGGATACCGATAAACCGAATTCAATTTACGGCTAGCAAACTATGTGGAGAACAGAGGTTAGTTGTCTGCCAAAAATTTCCGCAACTTTATTAGGAAATTTTTTAGAGCCACTGCTAGATAAGTATAGACTTGAGAGCTACTGGAAGTATTGGAGACATTAAAATTAATTTTCACTGCTGTAGCATTACTTCAAAATATATTTTCGCTCGCCCTGAAAGATCGCAAAAAAAAAAAAAAGGAATTTAACATGGTGTTCTAAAGAGTGCAACAGTCCTTGATGCGATAAGTGTATGAATGTAATTTACAGCAAGCGGAAACTGTTTGCTGTCTTTCTATTTGATTACCAGCTGTGATCTTTTATTTTAACATTAAACGTCACCGTCAAAGTTTTAAAAAAATCATGCTTAAGGGCTTCTGGTTACAGAGGCATGCCCACGAACTCAAAGTGCCCATCAGTACCAGGTTGTCCTCCTAAGAGCCAGTTGTACAATCACCCCTTGGTAGCTGGTGAAGTGCTAGTCTCGGAATAGCGCTAGAAACGCGTTGAACTAATCCAGAATAACGCCTAACGAGAGAATAAACTCGGGATAACTGTGCCGTGTGCTCCTGCAATTTGATTGTTCCGGTGTAGTGTGTTTGATCTCTTCCGATTAGCTTTGCGGTGCGCGGGTTGGTGCGCCGTCCGGGATTTCGTGCGGGAAGCCGAAAGGGGGTCTCGGGTAGAGAGAGTGAGGGAGAGAGACGAGTGGGCCTGGGCGGAGCGACGCCGGAAGACCGCGGAAGTCGCGTCGGCAAGTGGTGTGAGTGTGGCAGTTGCATTGGGGCCGGCCGAGCAGCGGAACTGGAGGTGCTGCAGTGACTCGCAGTCGTTCGTTCTGTTTACATGTTCAACCTTTCTCACGCTGTGGCAACAGGCTGGTGTTATTATGGCCATTACCTTATTAGCGGCATTTGGATTAATATTGTTAAAGGTGAACTGTTAGTTTGGTGAATTTTCATCTTGTGGAGTTACAGCGAGCCTTCTTTCCGTCGTATTCTGGCTTGCGCTGCGGAGCTGTGAGTGCTCCCACGTCGCGTGTCGAAATACTGACTTGTGCCCTGGTTGATTTACGTATGAATTGGAGTGCCTATGTGGTCGTGTTTGCTTAAATTGTTGAAGTGTTTCACAGTACCCTTGAGTGTCTTTAAATTGCATTTCAGTTCGTTACTGAACTTGTGTCAGTTAAGGGACGCCCAAAATGTCACGCTAGTCAAGTAAAGTTTAAGCCTACTGTGACACCACTGTTTACCTGTTGGCCTACGACTGTTGATGGATTTCTGAGGTAGAATTCAAATGGAGACGCTGTCTTTTTAACTTGTCTGAACTGAATGTGCCTGCCTTGTAAAACAGTTCATTACTGATTCTGAGTAGTTTAATCAGTGGTAGGGCACACTCTATTCTCGACTTGGCATTAATTGCATTGTCTTGGTAAATCGGTGTTCTACGTAAGATTATAACGCAAGCGCTATTGTGGGTAATATTTACCATTTAACTGTATGAGTTGGCTGTGTGAATCATTGTGGCACACAAGGTCACGAAAGAAAGTGCTGTAGTGGTCAGATATTGCTATACGTCTGTGATATTATTTCCTGCAAACCATTGTGCCAATTAAGTTATGTAACGCTTAAATACAGTGACCAGTTTGGTAATTTTCTCTGTTTCGTAATAACATTTTATAAGCATTACAATTTTGGGAAAGGTTTAGATCTCATATTTGCAGATTGTTTGACGTTAGGTACCTTGTTGATGATTCTTGTTAAATCAGCTGATGTACATTTAAATTGAACAAGCTATATGTCATTACGTTGTTACCAGTACCTTGCATGACCTTTCTTGCGCAATAAATTAAAATTTATATTCTATCCTCAGCCTTCCACTCCAGCAGCCCCTGTATCCTGCTCTCAACCATATTAACCTGCGATATCTGGCCAGTTAGCGAGCTTAGCTGTGGAATAACATTTCAAGATGGCGGAGACGTTGAGAGGTTCTGACAGCGATGACGAGATGTTGGCAGAATAGTTCACGAGAATGAGGAAGGCGAAGAAACGAAGACGCCGCACCGATTATTTAAAAGAATTCGACGATTTTGAATTTATAAGCAGATTTCGCCTGTCAAAGGAAACCGTACTTCGTCTTTTCAATCTTGTGCGTGGGAAACAGGAGCATATGACGGACAGGTGAGACTGAATCTCTGTTTTCTAAAATAATACTGTTTATACGTTGTAAAGCGAATTTTCAATACTTCATGCATTCCGTCGTATTATTCATGTAAGTTACCCAGATTAAAATGACGATTCGTGCCAAAATAGTCTTGACATGTGGAATAATCTGGTCTACTGCCGGATGTTTGTGTCACTCGGGCACAATATTTCTACCACGTAACTCGTTGCCTTCTTCAGGTGCTACCTGAGACTGCCGTACTGGAGGATCTTGTCCAGTATTTATGCCCAGAGGGTGCTGGGAGCTCTCTCTCACGTCCGCGCCCGCCTGGTACGTTACAAGCAGCGCCAGGCGGGCGCGGACGGCAGAGAGACCACCCAGGGCTTTCTAGGCATAAATACTGGACAAGATCCTCCAATACGGCAGGCTCAGGTAGCACCTGAAGATGGCAACGAGTTACGTGGCCGAAATGTTGTGCCCGAGTGACACAAACATCCTGCAGTAGACCCGATTATTCCACATGTCAAGATCTCGCCGGGAAAGCCAGAAGAGTTACAAAATAGTCTTGTTTAAATGGTGTGTGTTAAAACTACTGCCGCAGTGGGAAGGACTGTTTCGTTTATTTAACAGACAGTGACGTAATAGGCTTAACCAAATCGAAAAACCAGGCGAGTTTTAGGTGCCGCTGTATTAACAGCATTTACAGTTGGACAAAAGCATTATGAATTTGATAAAACACCAGTGTCTCAATTTCACTCACCCACAATGCCTCAAAAGCAGAAAATATTGTTCCACTCGGTTTCCAATTGAGAATGAACCTTTTTGTAAGTACCACAGCAGTGTCTTTTGGTGAAAGTATTAGGATCACTGTCCCATTAGTGCTTCAGAGCGACAACATTGTATCCCACCTATCATTATTCACTACAATGTGTGGACTATTTGTGCTTACTCAAGCAAGGTTTAACAGGAAACTTAGCATTTCTTTCTTTTTCTCTAAGGTGTTGCTTACCCAGCTATAGAGCACTGTTGTGTTGCTCAATTATCAGTACTATCCACACAAGCCTACTCAAGTATATCATGAGATAATATCTGCAAATGTACGTTATTAGATCAGGACAGCAATCTAGTCACTGTAATCAGTTCCTGGAAAGCTATGTTTTTAACTTTCCTTGAATATAAAATTACTGTTCAGTGTCCTCCTTTGTGTCAGTTTTTATCTAGTTGAAGGTAAATTGAAATATCTTGTGTGAGGTACGATTTTTCTGAAATTGATGGCTTATTATGATAGTTCAATGTAAAATAAAGTTTGATAGCTCTCTAATGTCCCGAGTTCACCCAGCCACATTTATAGCAGAAAATGCTGTAACACTCGTATCACTAGTTGGGACAACAGTTTTCCGTCTATTAATGAATGCTTCAGAGCATGAGAACTGTTCAAAACCCAGCATTACTCCCAAAAACATGTAAATTATTTGTGCTTACTCGAGGTAAGTTTAACACAGTAAAATTAACAGAAATGTCAGGTTTTTTTAGAGAAAGCTACAACAGATAGCTGCTGTGTTTCTCAGATGTTAGTAATAGCTTATAATATAAGAGCAGAACAAGAAACTAGTTATTGAATCTACGTAGTTGTAGCATGTGGAAAGAGAGCGTGTATTGCTCTATTTTTTACTTTACCTTGGATATCAACTTATTTTCAGTGTCCTTTGTCTAACTGGAGATCGATAAAGGTATCTTGATCGAAATATCTTTCAGTGGACTTGTGTGACTTAGCATTTTTCTGAAACTAATTGCTTGGTGTGGTATTGGACCATCTCCCCCTCCAAAATCTAGGGGTTTATGATTCTTCACAAGAGTGATCGTAAGATTAATTATGAAATTCACAACCACAACACTGAATTTCCATATAGATTATTATTTTTAATGCACTGTTCAGTGCATATCCTGGTGCATAAGTATGCTACATATTGACACTACACAGGACACTGAAAATACACAGTCATCCAATCCCAAATTAAGAAAATACCTCAACCATTCATTCAGTTTATCGGTATATATGGACTTCCAGGCGTTGATTTTGAATAACCACATTAAATACAGCTTGATTTTGCCAGTAGGCCTATACAATCGATTTGTATACAATTACACTAACTATTTGTTTCAAGACAGTAGCTGAGTAGCTGTAGAAGAGCATTGGGATTCTGAAAAAGAAATTTTGTTTTCCTAAAACACACAAATTTGTAAAGTAGTTTTCATGATTGTCAGATTATCACTAGTCTGGATTTGTTGTTCATATATTTTACCAGAAGTAGTCTACTGAGTCTGCTTCTGCACATTAATAACTTGTTCCACAACCTTCCATGCTCTTTGTGAAATATTAAAATTGTGTGAATTATTGACATGTATTACTGGGTTTACAGTATAAAGAATGAGTTATTTTCTTTCACAGGAGGCTGTAAACACCATACTTACAATGAATTATGTATTAAGATTCAAGCTCGATTGTTACGCATTTTCTTTTCTTTCTTTCAGAAATAAATCCGTACTACCAATGAGCCAACTGCTGTTCACACTGAGGTATTTTGCGTCAGGCGATTTCCTGAGATCTGTCAGAGACTTCATAGGAAAATACAAAGTGACAGACAGCAGAATTGTGAAAAATTCCTTAGAGTCCATTGCTCACCTAGCACCAATATTTATAAAATTCCCAAACAAGCAAGAGGAACCTGCCAGAGCACAGGAGAATTTCTGCAATATAGCATCATTTCCCAGAGTTTGTGGTGTCATAGATTGCAAGATTGCACACATGGTAGAATTAAGTCCCCAGGTAGTGACAGTGCAGAAGAATATATGGGAAGAAAAGGACATTTCTCATTGAATGTGCAAACAGCGGCGAGCTATCATATAAAGGTATTGGACATCGCTGTAGGTGGCCAGATTCAGCAAATGATCAGACCATTTTTAATAATTCTAGGCAGAACGCTCTTCTTGAACGTAATGAAATAAACAATCGTGTCTTGTCGTGTGATTCTCATTATACAGCGTCAAATTATTTTCTTCCTCCATTAACTAGTCCAAGGACACAAGCTGTGTCACATATAAGAACAATAAATGTTGTAGAGATGTCGTATCATGTGTGGAAGAGACGGTTTCCAGTGCTAGCTAAAGGAATAAGACTGCATACTAAGAGGGCAGAGGCAGTCATCACTGCAGGAGCTGCACTACATAACATGGCAATAGAAATGAATGAGGCATTGCCTCCACACGATCCAGTTTTTTAGGCAGCCATTAGTACGATTATTGGAGATGAAAGACCCCAAGAGACACAAGACAACGGCAGCATGTCACAAGAGATATAATTGTCAATTACTTCAATTCTCTTTTGCAATTAAAAATAGAATTTACATTAATTAAATTAAAATAAAAAGGTTTTATGTGAATTAATGCTTTTATTCAGAATTTTTTCACAATTTTTCATTTTGAATCTTAATTTTGAGCTCTAGGCTCTCTTTCTTTTAGCTAAACAGCTTTTGTGCTCTCTTCTGGGACTCCTCATGCTGCTTATGGAGCAGCACCATTTGTAAGTTCACTGAGTCAGTCTTGGCAGTGGCCCATGGACGCAACTGTTGTGCAGTCACAGACACTATTACTATCTGCCGTTTGCATCTTCATTGTCCTGACTGGTCTCTTGCAACAAATAAATATGCATTTTATGCTGGTATTGGAAGTGTATCAAATTCTGTGTAACTTCTTATAAAAGCTAATGAATATGCTTTACCTTTTAGATTTATGTCATGGAAAATCTCTTTAGAAAGAAAGTACATTTTCCTGCTGAAGATTTTGAGCTTTAGTGTTACATTTGTGTTTGAGAATTATGAAAAGCTGCAAGGACAGCATTCCAACAATATTGTGATAAATCTGATACTTGTGTAGCTGACAGACATTCTCCTGGACTAACTGCCCTGTCTGCATCAAAAATTTAAGAAAAGAATTAAAAATATTTCTCCTTTAGAATTTGTATTTTTTATTTATTTTAAGCTTTAATGTCTTGTACTGCATAATCACAAAGACATGGGGCTAATGACAAAATGTTAAAAATGTTTTCTCATATTACATTTGAAAACAACAGATGTTAAGCAGGGCAACAGTAACCCAACATTTCTTGTAAGCAGCTAAATAAAATGAAATATACAAGATAATTCAGCACACAAATTGTGCCAAAAAATCCTTTTCTTTTTATATACCATAAATCAGGGTTACTTTAGCCCAATATTTGCCTGTCTTTATATATGTTATGAAAAGAAACAAATAGTGGCAGGGAGAAAATTTGTAATGCACGTTCCTAGTAGTAGCAAAGACTGGTGCTATTAATTAAAATTATATGTTAAAACAATACAGCTGTTGCTGTGGTACAGTTTAAAAACAATGGGTTTGTATTATGCACACTCAAAGCTACTTTGCATATCCTCATTTCTTCTTAAAAAGTGGCAATATAATACTCAGGCAAAGTAAAATCAATGATTATTTCTACAAATGACAAGCCTAAGCACAAGAAACAAAAGTAACACTAAATTTTGAAGGCAAGAACAGGAAATATTCAAATTCTTGAGAAAGTGTTATAATTAATACCCAAGTCTACATCACTTCAGCAAATGATGTTGATTTCACAATTGCACTATTTTTAACTTTTTGAAAATAATACATTAGATGCTAATGATATGGTAGAGTATAGATTTGAGCTGTATTAGACAGACAGCTGAGGCTTTGGCACAGTTGTGGTCACCAATGTATGGTAGTGTCAAATATACTATTTCGATTGTATTTTACACACATGACATTTTCTCATTCTATTACGTAACACTGACAGAATGTAGAAGTATGTTCACCAAATTTTTAATTTAACATATCTAAACCCTCGAGGCATACACCTTTGGAACATAACGTCTGTTACAATATGTACAGTCAACATTGAGTAAAGCGCAGCTGAGAAGATATTTTGCTAACTCGCTTTCTTCAGAATCATTCTTTCCACACTGAGAATGCATGCTGCTTTGATTTGCTAAGGAGAGTAACTTTCATGTGGGAAAAATTAAAGGTTTTTCTGACAATGGTTCAAAGTTAGCAGTAAATGGCATAAGTAACCCCAGTTCATGGCTCTAAAATGTAGAATATACATGGAAAGACATCATATTATGTAAGAGTTGTAGTATATTTCCTTGCAGCTCTATGAGACAGTGATCAAGATTCTACCTTAAACAGGACACAACTATAATAAGAAAAAAAAACTTTCACATTCCTCTCCAGACCTCCATATGATTTGAATTTTGTGTAAGAGTGGATGAGTTCAACAGCTAATGCAATATGTACAGACTACATTACAGTACTGAGAAAATTTATGAATAGAGCAACATATTAATTTACTTACCAGTTGTTTCATTAGGAACTATCTGCCAGCTAGAACCAGTATCAGTCTATTCACAAAAAGTACACTTTAATCCAAAGAAAGATATAAAGGGCTTTGTAAAACCTGTACTGGATTTTGTGACCAGTCTTACCTGCAATAAAAACACATGATTGAAAATAACACAAGAAGACATCAGATTAGAACCTCTTTGTGTGAACTTCACGTATTTTATAGTGTAGAAATTGTTTAATCTTGCAATGCTCAACTCTTCCTTCATTTTACGTTCTTTTACCACACACTTTACTGCAGCTCAATGAGATGCATGATTTTATATTTAATCATTGTAATTTCAAGAATATGATCTGCATTCAGCTTATGCACAAGGCACTACATACCACATTTTTGTAAATGAATGCATCACTTGAAACTATTGAATTGTTTTATTATGATCAAAAATGGAGTTTTAGAATAATACAATATTCATTTTGTGACAACTGTAGTGCTGTCGTATAATGATTTATTTAGAAATAGCTTCCACGTTTCTTACCCGTCGAGTGTGTCTCCACAACCAATGGCATGTTTACTTCACACATCTGTGAACAGGGATTCATATTCTAAAAACAAAATTGAAAGATTTAAGTACAGATTGTAGAAAACAAGAAAGAAGAGAGTGAAGATGTTAGTTCTCCAGTTACTTCCCCCTCCCTCGAATACTGCACATATCTGCTAGAGATGTTCCTCATATACTTAGAAGAGAAAATGTCAAAAGCTTCCAGGGGATAAGAACCACAGGTATATTTCTACTCAAGCAATATTAAAAGCATTATGGTCGTCCATTGTAAATGTATATCATCCAGTATACTGATTAATTACCACCACATCTCAAAAATGGGGTTTGTATACGAATAGTAAGTGCAACATTGGAGGAACCAACAGTGCTCAATAATTCACAAAATGTACTTTCTGTAGAGCAACTATTGCTGCTACACTGAATTAATCACTGTAAAATATAAATACGACAGAAAGATAGCCAATAAATAAGACACCTCTGAATTATCTGAAAAATCAATCTCCATTCCTCCTGTGCTGTCGCAGGTTATTGGAGACTCTGAAAAGAAGAAGAAAAAGATGACATACCACTATTATTTCACATAGCTGTATGCCTTTCAAAATTGTTACTGTATTTGCTAACTACTAGGGATTCGTCACCTACCATACAGATACTATGTATGGAATATTATCTTACATTTAAAGGTTGCGTCAAAGTCAAAATGACTTTGCTGTCCGTCTGTGGACAATTTAATCAAGTTGTATGTTTTGGCATACACAACTTGGAATTTGTCCTCCACAAACGGACCGCCGCCCGTCTGCAGTCTTTGCTGCCTTAATGTTGCATGATACTTTCTGGTCTCGTTCTTCAACGAATCATATTTCTTTCGAAGTTGCACGCTCGTTCTATGGAACATTGATTTTGAATAATATGCATCATTTATTTTGTCCCATGCTTTGTTCTGAAATTTGCAGGGATCTCTTATTGTCAAACAACGAAAACCAAATCCTTGAACCAATTTTAAAGGATGATATTTTGTTATACATACAGTGCAAGTGTAGTTAAATGTTTTGCACTGACCTGCATAACAATACAATCGTTTTCTTGTTCTCTATAATGTTTCTCCCATCTTGTATATTACCTACAAGTTTCAAAACATCCTCCAGGGAATAGTTTTGTGCCCTTGATCATTGCTCACTCTTGCTGATAGAACTTGGTTTGCAGACTACGAGAACTCGAGAAATAAATAAACAGAATCACATGCGCTAAAATACGCACCATACACTTCAGTTGTAGCCAACTTAACTGGACTGGATCGCTGTTCCAGAAATAGCTAGCCGGGGAATAAAATGACGTACTACAAAGCGCACTCAAAGTAATGGTGGTTAGCGTAATGGTGGCTAACCGTGGTTAGCGTATACCTTAGTCAGCTGACCTTAGATTTAGCCAGCGATTGTACATCTGGCCTTAAGAGTGGTCAGACAAATTTCCTCCGGCGCTTGGGCAGATATTTGCAATTTCGCTTTTGCAACGTGTAACTGACGTATGCCAAAACAAATACTGCTCGCCACATCTTTGCTGAGACGCCCACTGCTGATGGGAAGCGGCCGTCTGTTCCCTGCTACAAATGGAATAGTTATTAAGGCAGAATTATACCTGCCCATTAAACGGGGTGGTCCAAAATTCTATGTGTGAATGGAGATTTGGTTTGAGGGGGGTGCCGTGCTAGGGAACTCTGTGCAGTTATGCAGAGGCACCGTGTCAGAGTGGCATAGTGGTTAGCGCATCTGCCTTCTGAGGAAGAGACTAGGGTTATCACCGATGATTGAGACATCAGGTTTTTGGAACCATATACTATCATTTGATTAAAAGACCGATGAGTGGGTTCCAGGCAGGATCCCCCAGTTCGTTCGATGCTGAGGTGCTTTTCCAATACAGATGGATAGCCTCTGCAGTGTTGTTCGAGTTCAGAGGGAATGCCAAACGTGCCGAGACGAAAACGGAAATTTGGATTGAATAGGGAAGCGTGCTACGGAAGGCTGTGCAGTTGCGTAAACGCACTGTCCCCGGGTGGTACAGGGGTCAGTTTATCTGCCTAGTGTTCGATCCCAATCCTTAGTGCAAATTTTCATTTGTCGCGTCAGGTTGCATATATACCGATAAAATTAAGTTTTGAAGAAAATCATGAGTGGGAATAGTTGTTTATTTATTAAATGTTACTGTCAACATTTCAGTACACTTGCAGCGAAATCAATAGGAAGGGTGCTTTTGTTAATTCATCATCAGTTCTTCGAATCCCGGTACAAGGCTGGAAATTACGTCTAGTATTTATATCTCCAATTCATTCGCGATCTGTGTTTCGTGCTGACAGTTGACAATACTTGAAAATCTAACTCACATAAGTGGGATATTGCAAAAGATATTATTTACTCGTCGCATGTTCGTAACCACTTTCGGATAGACAGTAATGACGAAACTAACTTTGAATTCAGTGTAGAGGAAACAGCAATAGATTGCTCTAGTTTATCATTGGTGAGCGCTGATGGAAACTTCGTACTGAAAGGATATTTGATCCAGTTGAGTTGATTAACTTTTTGTGGAAAGTACTTCGAAGAGGAACCACAGCGTTCAGTTAAATCATCCAAAGACAGTCTTTGATTCTTCACTCAGCTGAAAGTCATTGACTCCTACAACCACCTGAACAGCAGTGGAAATGTAATTTATAAGTTAAATAATCTATTTTACCTTTCGCGATAGCGTTCCTCTAGGAAGGCGCAAATTTTTTGTGACTGTTGCAGAATGGTAGTGTCATTGCCTTGAACGAATTACATTCAGTCAGCTGAATTCTTCAATGATGTCGCAATAATATGGTAGCTTCAAAACAAAGTACTGTCTACGAACTCTCCGGGACTCAAAAATTTCAATTGAGCAAGTTAAGAGGAAAGTTCATTCCAGTGTTAATCAACGCTTTTCATAATATTCCCGCCAATGAGACTTCATGGAAATGTGCCCAACCCCCATATCAACGGATATTTATTGTTGATATCATCTCGACTTTAATGTCTGACTTCTAATGACATGTACTGAGATCATGAAGGACAGGGCACATGCTTTTTGATTCCAAAGCTTCTCGGTGAATGAAAAAGAGTGTCCAAGTAGCACCAGAGTCTCCTTACGGATCAGAGCTTTTAATGCGACATAAGAGCCAAGCACAGTACGAAATCCATCTCAACACACAACAACGCACTTTTCCCCATTAATGTTGTTTTCTTCCGTAAAAGAGCATAGTTTTACAAAGAGATATGATCCTTTTACCGCAAGAGGTACTTTCCTGCAAAAAAGAACTTCATAACATTTCCTTTCATGTATAAATCTTACGTATCGTGATAGACGCGCATTTCATGGTTCTCTCTAGCTTGACCCAGCTGAATAGAGAAATCACAGTAACCGTAACCAGCTGATCGATAATATCGTCAGCCCTACGATGTAATCGACAATTAATGCTGTTGTGTGACAAAGGCACACTTGCAAGCTGCTTTGCAGTCGATTCACGTATCCTAGCAGATACCACGTCAAGAGAGACTGGTGAAACATAGACTTCCGCTGTGTTATTGGGTGAGCTTCCTTGCTGTTTGCTAAGCGCTAGGTAACAAGACGAGAGGAAGGCCTTTGTAGGAGTCGTTGCTTGTTCAGTGAAGTAATCTTTTCGTTCTGTCATTTCTTTCAACGTGCAATCTCATTGTTCATATTTCAAATTACCATGATAGAACTCCAATTTAAGTTTAATGTTACTGGGAAACATGATTTCAGTAGATACGACTTCGAAACAAATGACACACTGCATTTGTCTATCATTTCGAACACTCGTACATGTAAAACATATTCTGAGCCAAAATGTAACGAGCTATTACGAAAAGAACCACTTCCTCCATTCCAAAGTGCCGTGATTTCAAGGACATCAACCGTCTGAAACCCAACGGCTGGTGTGGCCGAACGGTTCTAGGCGCTTCAGTCTGGAACCGCGCTACCACTACGGCCGCAGGTTCGAATCCTGTCTCGGGCATGGGTGTGTATGATGTCCTTAGGTTAGTTAGGTTTAAGTAGTTCTAAGATCTAGGGTACTGATGACCTCAGATGTTAAGTCCCATAGTGCTCAGAGCCATTTAAACCATTTTTTTACATCCTAAATCTATGGGTGAAGTCAGTCAGGTAGACGTAGTATTTATCGATCTATAAAAAGTAGCAGTACCACACCTACGCTTATTATCAAAAGTGCGATCGTACGGTATATCAAGCAGGAACGACGCAGCAAGTTTTCTCGGACGGACAGTCGTCGACAGACGTATAGGTAACTCTTTGTGTATCCCAGGAAGATGTGTGGGACTCTTGTTGTTCACGTATATTAACGACCTTGTGGGCAATATTTGTCGTAACTTATGACTGCCACAGATGAAGCACAGTCAGAAAGAAATTGCACAAATATTCAGTTAGATCTTAATAAGATTTTAGAGAGGTGCAAAGATGAGAATCAAGCTTTTATGTTCGGAAGTGTAAAACTGTGCACTTTCCAAAACGAAAAAAACCTAGTATTCTATGAGTATTACATGAATGAGTCACGACTGGAATGGGTAACTTCATACAAATAACTGGGTATTAACATGACATCTGAAGATCACATACGTCCAGTCGTGGTAAAGCAGCTATCTGACTTTGGTTTATTGACGGAATTCTACGAGGGCGGTTCAGAAAGTAACCTCCGATTGGTCACAGTGCGGGTTGTGGGGGGAGTAGCGACGCCATCTGTGCGTTCACGCACTCAACAGGTCAGTCGGCATCAAGCCGTGGTCGAGTGAACGTCGTACCTGTGCTAGTTTAGTTTTTGTGGCAGTTTGAAATGTGTGCTGCAATCGAAAACCCCGCCAAATGTGAAGTGCGTGCTGTCATAAGGTTTTTTACAGCCAAAGGATATTCTGCAGCAGCTATTCATCGTGAGCTTTGTGCCGTGTACGGACCAAGAGTTATGAGTGAAGGAGTTGTCCGTGAATGGGTACGTTTATTTAAAAGTGGACGAGAAAACGTTCATGATGAAGAGAGGAGTGGTAGACCATCATTGGTGACTGACGAACTCGTTCAGACAGTTGATGCAAAAGTTCGTGAAAATCGACGTTTCTCAATGTCGGAGTTGTCTACTGGTTTTCCACAGATTTCTAAGACTCTCTTGTACGAGATAGTGACAGCAAGATTGGGTTACCGTAAGTTCTGTGCACGATGGGTGCCCAAAATTCTTACCGACCACCACAAAACTCAAAGAATGGCCTCTGCATTAGACTTTCTGTTACGTTATGAGGACGAAGGAGAACCATTGTTAAACAGAATCGTGACCGGTGACGAAACCTGGATTAAGTACGTGAACCCTGAGACAAAAGAACAATCAAAGATGTGGGCACATTCAAATTCGCCTACCAAACCAAGAAAAGCCTCGCAAGATTTTTCTGCCAGAAAACTGATGGCAACGGTGTTTTGGGATGCCAAAGGGGTGTTGTTGGTTGAATTCATGGAACGTGGTACGACCATTAATCAAGACGTGTACTGGGAAACAATAAAAAAGTTACGACGGGCTATACAGAACAAACGCCGTGGTATGCTGACTTCCGGTATCGTTTTTTTGCACGATAACGCCCGTCCTCACTCTGCTCGCAGAACAACGGCCCTTCTTGAGTCCTTCAAGTGGGACGTTATCAACCATCCACCTTACAGCCCAGACCTGGCGCCAATTGATTATCACCTCTTCATGCATTTGAAGAAATGGCTCGGGTCACAGCGGTTTGATGACGACGAAGAGCTCAAAGATGCGGTCACAGGCTGGCTCCAGGCACAAGCGGGTGATTTTTATGCAGAAGGAATTTCAAAGCTTGTGAAGAGATACGATAAGTGCCTCAATCGCTATGGAGACTATGTAAAAAAATAGTGCAAAGATGTAGTTGTAAGATGTATATATTAAAATATTTTTATTTAACTTGGTGTATTTTTTTAAATCAACTGGATGTTACTTTCTGAACGGCCCTCGTAGATAAATGCAATCACTCTACATAGCAGACTGCCTACAAATCTCTCGTGAGACCCATACTAGAATATTGCTGAAGTGTGTGAGACTCGTATGAGGTAGTACTCACGGGTGATATATATATATATATATATATATATATATATATATATATATATATATATATATATATATATCAAAACAAGTTTAGCATCACCTCGGTTCCGAGAGTTACGGAACCAGTATCGAAAACTGGAATAGAGATCACCATCATTTCCGCCATTTTTATTGCTAATAAAAACCACACATTGGATGTTGTTCTACCATACAGTGAGACCAGCAGAGGTGGTGGTCCAAATTGCTGTACACGCCGGTACCTCCAGTAGCCAATAGCACGTTATCTTGCATTGGTGCATGTCTGTATTATTAGTGGCATAGTACCCACAGGTTCATGAAGGCACTGTTGGCCCAGATTGTCCTACCCCTAAACGGCAATTCGGCGTAGACCCCTCAGAGTGGCTGGTGGGTCACGTCGTCCATAAACAGCCCTTTTCGATCTATTGCAGGCACGTTCGATAGGGTTCATGTCTGGAGTACATGCAGGCCACTCTAGTCGAGCAATGTCGTTATCTTAAAGGAAGTCATTCACAAGATGTGCACGATGGAGGCGCGAACTGTCATCCATAAAGACGAAAAACATCGCCAATATGCTTACGATATGGTTGCATTATCGGTCGGTGGATGCATTCACGTATCACACAGCCATTACCGTGCTTTCCATGACCACCAGCGGTGTACGTCGGTTCCACAAGATGCAACCCCAAAACAGCAGGGAACCTCCACCTTGCTGCATCTTGCTGGACAGTGTGTCTAAGGCGTTCAGCCTGACCGGGTTGCCTCCAAACGCGTCTCCGACGATTGTCTGTTTGAAGGCATATGCGACACTCACGGGTGCCGAGAACGTGATGCCAATCCGGAGCGGTCCATTCGGAATGTTCTTGGGCCCATCTGTACCGCGCTGCATGGTGTAGATGCAAAGATGGACCTCGTGATGGACGTCGGGAGTGAAGTTGCGCATCATGCAGCCTATTGCGCACAGTCTGAGTAGTAACATGACGTCTTTTGGCGGCACGGAAAGCATTATTGAAGTCAGGGCTCCTCCGAGCTATAATCCGTGGGTAGCGGTCATCCTCTGCGGTAGTATCCCTTGGGGAGTTTGAGCGAGGCGTGTCATCGACAGTTCCTGTCTCTCTGTATCTCCTCCATGTCCGAACAGCATCGCTTTGGTTCACTCCGAGACGCCTGGACACTTCCCTTCTTGAGAGCCCTTCGTGGCACAAATTAACAACGCGAACGCGATCGAACCGCCGTATTGACCGTTTAGGCTTGCTTGAACTACAGACAACGTCCTTGGAGGAGTGACTAGAACTGACTGGCTGTCGGACTCTCTCCGTCTAATAGGCACTGCTCATGCATGGCTGTTTGCATCTTTGGGCCAGTTTAGCGACATCTCTGAACAGTCAAAGGGACTATGTCTGTGATACAACGTCTATCTTCAGGAGTTCTGGGAACCGAGGTGATGCAAAACATTTTTTGATGTATGTAGAACGTATACAGAGAAGGGCAGTGCGAATAGTGCCAGGTTTGTTTGACCTGCTAGAGTGTGTTCAGATACGGTGAATGAACTGAACTGACAGACTACTGAACGTAGATGTAAACTGTCCCGAAAACCCCTGCTTGCAAATTTTCAGGTACCAGTTTTAAACAATGACTCCCCACATATGCGTAGTATTACAACCCTTGAAATGTTGCTAACATTGGAATCTTGAGGGTAGACTCAGACTGTATCACACGCAGGGGCATTGTAACAATATCTCTTCCCGCGCTCCATACTCGAATGGAATGGTAACAAGCCATAATAGCATGTGCATTAGGTAATATTTTTAGTCATGTGCTTCATGGTGGTTTGCAGTGTATGAATATACACTCCTGGAAATGGAAAAAAGAACACATTCACACCGGTGTGTCAGACCCACCATACTTGCTCCGGACACTGCGAGAGGGCTGTACAAGCAATGATCACACGCACGGCACAGCGGACACACCAGGAACCGCGGTGTTGGCCGTCGAATGGCGCTAGCTGCGCAGCATTTGTGCACCGCCGCCGTCAGTGTCAGCCAGTTTGCCGTGGCATACGGAGCTCCATCGCAGTCTTTAACACTGGTAGCATGCCGCGACAGCGTGGACGTGAACCGTATGTGCAGTTGACGGACTTTGAGCGAGGGCGTATAGTGGGCATGCGGGAGGCCGGGTGGACGTACCGCCGAATTGCTCAACACGTGGGGCGTGAGGTCTCCACAGTACATCGATGTTGTCGCCAGTGGTCGGCGGAAGGTGCACGTGCCCGTCGACCTGGGACCTGACCGCAGCAACGCACGGATGCGCGGCAAGACCGTAGTATCCTACGCAGTGCCGTAGGGGACCGCACCGCCACTTCCCAGCAAATTAAGGACACTGTTGCTCCTGGGGTATCGGCGAGGACCATTCGCAACCGTCTCCATGAAGCTGGGCTACGGTCCCGCACACCGTTAGGCCGTCTTCCGTTCACGCCCCAACATCGTGCAGCCCGCCTCCAGTGGTGTCGCGACAGGCGCGAATGGAGGGACGAATGGAGACGTGTCGTCTTCAGCGACGAGAGTCGCTTCTGCCTTGGTGCCAATGATGGTCGTATGCGTGTTTGGCGCCGTGCAGGTGAGCGCCACAATCAGGACTGCATACGACCGAGGCACACAGGGCCAACACCCGGTATCATGGTGTGGGGAGCGATCTCCTACACTGGCCGTACACCACTGGTGATCGTCGAGGGGACACTGAATAGTGCACGGTACATCCAAACCGTCATCGAACCCATCGTTCTACCATTCCTAGACCGGCAAGGGAACTTGCTGTTCCAACAGGACAATGCACGTCCGCATGTATCCCGTGCCACCCAACGTGCTCTAGAAGGTGTAAGTCAACTACCCTGGCCAGCAAGATCTCCGGATCTGTCCCCCATTGAGCATGTTTGGGACTGGATGAAGCGTCGTCTCACGCGGTCTGCACGTCCAGCACGAACGCTGGTCCAACTGAGGCGCCAGGTGGAAATGGCATGGCAAGCCGTTCCACAGGACTACATCCAGCATCTCTACGATGGTCTCCATGGGAGAATAGCAGCCTGCATTGCTGCGAAAGGTGGATATACACTGTACTAGTGCCGACATTGTGCATGCTCTGTTGCCTGTGTCTATGTGCCTGTGGTTCTGTCAGTGTGATCATGTGATGTATCTGACCCCAGGAATGTGTCAATAAAGTTTCCCCTTCCTGGGACAATGAATTCATGGTGTTCTTATTTCAATTTCCAGGAGTGTAGATGACCGTAGATGTATATGAAATCTGTATTTGAAGTAACTGTCGTCATACTCCCTGAATTTATGTCTTTAGAAATGCATGATATGTTTGTATTATCAGATTTTGTACTTACGATTAAAAATTGTTCCCTGCTAACAATGAAGCAAAAATCACGTAAGATAAACAACAATTAAAAACGATCTGCATTCGACGAAACTAACCATAAAAATATTCGTTACTGAATAGTGAGAAATGAGTCACACAGTAAGATTTGACTGCCATTTACCTGGTAGTCAAAGTAACAATCGTTACTTTCCGGCATGCTAAATATCACTGCTAGTAAACAGTTTTCTCCTTTACACAAAAAGGAAAGAAATAAAATTACTATTTTTTACGAAACTACAGCGATGTTCCTACCGCATCACTGCGAAAAGCAGCTTGGAAACTCCTGACAGCGACAGTAAAAACGTGAATAGTTAGCAGTGGCAGCAACTCCGCGGCGCGTCATGACTGCTAACCCGCTGCTGCAGCGCTGCGCACTCGCCGCTGGAGTGCTGTTTACTCTTCGTGTTTTACCGTCCCTGTTAATACTTATACCAATAGCGCACTACACGGTAATACCAATAGCGCACCAGACTAGTATGTAACGGGAAACAAATTGACGTTTACTGTCGTATGAAGGAGGCGACGAGCATTATTCGTTTGAGCAGACTCCAGCTATACTCTACTAGAGCTAAACTGCAGCTATCTGTTGTAATGCTGTATAAAAGGCCCCTGACGACTCTTAGGAGAGACTCCGGTTAGGCTATACCTGGGATAAAATGGTTAACTGACATAGAAAAGTGAAGCCTAAATCAGTGGTTCTAGTAACATCAACTTTGGTGGAAATATTGGTTCAAATGGTTCAAATGGCTCTGAGCACTATGGGACTCAACTGCTGAGGTTATTAGTCCCCTAGAACTTAGAACTACTTAAACCTAACTAACCTAAGGACATCACAAACATCCATGCCCGAGGCAGGATTCGAACCTGCGACCGTAGCGGTCTTGCGGTTCCAGACTGCAGCGCCTTTAACCGCACGGCCACTTCGGCCGGCGTGGAAATACTGGTTGCGTAGAATTAGTTTCCCATTGAGAACTGTTTTACAAAGGTCGAACCGCTATGGAGGTCTTGGTAGTCCAACAGGTACTCGGTTTCTTCGGAGGGGACGCAGTGAGTCTCCGATTCTGCAACTCGGCGCCCAGCCTAAGCACTAGTCCTATGACACGAAATTTGTAGACAATACTCGTGACACATTGTACAAATAGACAGATACACACACGCACACGCACACGCACACGCACACACACATACACACACACACACACACACACACACACACACACACACACACACACACACACAAAAGAGCGGAAGGGAAGTGTAGACAGTTATAAAACGGGTGTTAAAAGTTCTGTTCCACAAGTCCCCCTACGGAGGATTGATAGATGGTGAGGCTTGAACTATACGCACATAAACCAAAACAAGTTTCACAGCAACGAACATAAACAAGGTATTGTATTGATAGAAAAAAAAATCCGAGATATGATAAGCGGAAGCATTTTACATGAGACTTTTCTAGGAAATATAAAATCTCAGTATTACTTCGACAACTGCACATAACAGTTGAGGAGTCCAAAAAATGTGTATCTGAAATTATCAAATTTTAACACCTTTGGTTATGATTAAAACAATTTTACTCCAACAGCCTTTCTAGGATACGCACATGCCATTCTTTAACTTCCATTTGCAAAGTTCGGGCATTAGGTAGAATAAAATAAACTGGTAGTCGCCAATGCACCGTACTGTAAGGCCATTGAGACGGCTGGTTGCGCAAGACTGTGACAAGAGATTCTGGAGACAATACTCGCAATATCTTATCTACAGCTCGACGTCGAAGTAGAATCTTTTACTTCGATTACTGCGTCTGCTACCTAGTATTACATATTTACCGTGCATTTATAATTATTATGTAATATTAAGATAATTTGTTCTGTGTTACAGACAGCAAATAAAGTATGAATAATGAATGTTGAAAAATTAAAGTGATTTACACGTTGTAAATTACTGAAGGGAATTGAAGGGTGTTAAAGGTAAATTATTCGGGAAGAGGAAACGAAAATGGAATAATATACGAAAAAGTTCAGACCTAGGTATGAAACAAAGAGCTCTGACATCTTCGGTAAAGTCTTATCCAAATTTAGCCGTACTTCGTATTGATGTTGATTTCCCGAATCGCCAGAATTCTCATCCATCCCACAAAGTGCCGCCGATTTTAACAATGTATGTGCTATTACTGTGTTACTGTTAAAAATGGATTTGAGTACTATGGGACTTAACTTCTGAGGTCATTAGTCCCCTTAGAACTTAGAACGACGTAAACCTAACTAACCTAAGGACATCACACACATCCATGCCCGAGGCAGGATTCGAACCCGCGACCGTAGCATTCGCGCGATGCCACACTGTAGCGCCTAGAAACGCTCGGCCACTCCAGCCGGCGTGTTACTGTTAATTGTAGTTTGTCTATGTATTTGTGCTTGTAACTTCATTCTGTGCTATTTACACTACACACATGAGTATGCGGTTACAGCGATGAGTCATGACTTACGTTTACTTTTTAAAATCGTAAAGGGGCCTAGCGGATAAAGGAGAGCCACGATCTATTAGACGCATGTGTGTTACGTACGTGTGCTTGAGTGTTGGTACTGTTACTTTTCAGAACGTTTACAGAGTGTAGTCAGAGTCACGTTGCGGTCAGTCCATTTGGTTTTGAGTTTTATTCTTTCTTGAAGTACGTTTTGTACTATGTGATTTTGTCTTAGATGTCTGTCCACTCTTTTATATAGTACACTACAAAAAAATGTGTAGAATATTTTCAGAGGTGATAGTACCCACCAGAACAAGAAAAAAAAAACAATTAACTTGGGCTCTAAAATGCAAACCTTAAAAGTTACGAGCACTTGTTCATCTTGTAGTGCTACAACGATGAAAATTAATATTACGACGATGTCAAACCTTATTTTCAGGATTTAAAGAAGTATTCATGATATTAAAAATGTTATTATAATTTTATTATTTTCATTTTTGTGTTCAGTGTATCAAGGACTTTCTAGTGCACGGAATAAATTAGCATTGTTTGTACTACGAAACTATATGTGATTGTTAAGGGTTAAGCATGTAATAATTCGATGTAAGACATTTTGTTGAGTCTGAATTTTGTTCTCGTACTGGTCGGTAGAGAAGGAAAAGTTCCTTAATCGATGTGAAGGTATAAAGGCTGTAAAAAGGAGAGAGAGAGAAGGTAAATACAAGTTATTCAAAACAAATATCTCTAAAGTGTAACGTCTTGTGATTTCCTATAACTAAAAATTGCAAGGTCAAATCTGAGCCTGTCCTGAATAACAGCGAAGAACATTTATGTTATCATGTTTTCTACGTTTAATCGCGGTTGTGATTCGCATGTTTCTTTTTGTTACGCGACGTGTTATGAATATTTTCATTATACGCGCAAAAGTGCACACAGCTCTAATCGAACCTGCGTCTTTCGGAAACGATAACTTTTAATCAGTACAATTACGTGAATACCGTCTAAATCGCAACCGTGATCGCAAAAGTGTTTCCTGGACCAAATAATTCTTATAAATTGTGTATTCTCCAAAGCGAGCAACATTGCACTATCGCTAACTCGGAACAATCGAAAGAGTAAAAACAGTGCTTAAATAAAATTGCCACCTTTTAATATTTATTATTATCCCATTCAATAAATAAATAGCAATTCAGAGGCTTTCCAATCAATTAACAGAGAGGGCAATTCAGTGGCAACCTGTTGACAGCACTAGCTTATATGTGTGTTTTTTTCTATTTGTTTCGTTCTGTAATGAGCAGAAATCTACGACAACCCTAAACACGAAAAAAAAAACAAAAAGAAATTTACATTTAGTGAGCGTGTCCTCTTAGTAAGCTATAAGAGTCAATTTTATTTAAATAACTGCGAGAAGGATCAGTAAAATACAGCATCAAGTGTTTTCAGTAGAGGTTAAGTAAACGAAATTGGAACTGAATTTTAATCAAGCGAAAGTGAACATTTATAGTACTGATTCCAATCTGGTGCAGTGTAGTAATTATTTTATGTTTTGTGTGACGGAATAATTGATGTGTTGCGTGTGACGTTTTCCCGATTAGACTTGCACCCAAACATTTGCATACATGGTGAAAACAGTGCGACGTGTAAGAAAAGCTACACAGCTGGAAGTAACTCGAGAACATTCAGTGAAGGAAAGAATAACTAGTGATGTAGAAATTGATAATATTTTTTCAGATCAGACAGAGGATATAGAACAGGACACTAATATTAAAAGTCAGTGATCCATCTGCTCAGGCAGAATACAGACGGTAGTTCAAGTGCATACTGAAGCAGAACCACAAGAAACACCAGTTACAGTCGATTTATCACCGGTAGAGCCAACACAAACAGTAATGGATCCATTTTCTCTCTTAATGATGAAAATGGAACGAATGTTTAAAATACAGGAACAATCACAGATACAGCGTGAACAAGAAACTTCTAACGAGCTTGCAACTGAGATTAATAATAATTTAGATAAACGTATTAGCAGAGTAAAAGAACGGATTAGGACCTTGGATGAACGCATAAGTCAATTACACGAGCGTACGCAGTTAAGCTTTTCACAGATCTCAAAAGAGATAGATCAAAAGCTTGAAAACCGGTTAAAAGAACACGATCGCCAGCAAATAGATGCCCAGTTGTCTCCTATACAGAACAACATTTCAAGTACGCAACAAACATACCATGACTTACCACAGAATGTAAAGCAAGTAACCCAGGATGTGGACAAATTTAACAAGCACACACTTCTTTGGAAGCAGAAATATGCAACATAAGTACACGTATAGAAAACCTTACGGTTGATAATCAAAATGTAATAGAACAAAAATGCAAAGAACAAGAAGAACGCGTTGTGACCACATTCAACAAATGGCTAAATGACAAAGACTAACAAATTAGTACTGTTATACAGAAGGAACTACCTGTGATGTTACAACGAGCAGGAACACAACTGATACATGAAAACAACACAAAGATTCATGAACTCCAGACTGAATTACAAAACGTGCAGAAAGTGCTTATCAAACACGTATGCAAACATCTCATAACAGTTCACCGGAGTGTGTTAGTATCACAGAAACACACCCTGATCATTAAGAAACGCCTTTAACTGAAAGTAGGGGGCAGACGGGCAATAATTTCAATTCAACACGTGGAGTAACATCCGTTTATCAAGACCATACACAATCATTGGTGACTCAGGATGCTTTAGTGAAGAAATCACAGTTTCAGAAGTTTACCAATGATAAGAACGGACCCCATCCAATTGTGTTTATCAAAGGGATCCGCGGAATAATGCCAAAAAGTTGGAACGAAAGGGGAAAATTGTCTTTACCACTACCCATATTCAAGGTGAGCCAGCGTTGTTCGCGACACAGAAAGCTGAACAATGCAGTTCCTTCGATGAATCTGAACAAGCTTTTCTAAACAAGTATTGGTCGCGTGGGGTACAAGAACGATTAAGAAAAGAAGTTTATAGTCCTGAGCCATTTAATAGAAAAGGCGGTACTTTGCGGAAATATTTCGAAAAGTATCTGGACAAAGTGAAATATTTATCCACACCAATTCCTGAGTGTGATGTTTTAAAGATATTAAAGGAGAAGTTACCACTTGATCTAAAGGAGAAATTGTTTCACATTCCTGAAGACAACGTGGAACATTTTCTATCTGTACTGGACTCTTTAGATTTGGTTATCGAAGACGACAGACACCATTATGGGAATAATTCGTCGAATAATGTTACTGGTAATGGCAACGGGCGAAACCACAAGAACAATAGTAATAGAAACACTTACTATGGGAATCAAAATCATTGGAATAGTCCGAATTATTCAGGATGGCAGAACCACAATATGAACACAAATGGACAGTACGGTAATGCACCGAATCACAATTATCATCCACAGCACAATAGTGGACAAAACATTAACGGAAACATTTCAGACAAACGGAAACGAGATTTTAGAGCTAACGCCAATTACAATAACGGTAATTTTTCAAATAATCAGCAAAACATGCAACCACCACATAACTGGTCAACACAGAACTATGCACAACAGCAATGGCAGCAGCCTAGGCCACCGCAATATCACAACAACAATCATGTACAACCCCCGTACAATACAAATATGTCAAATAACATGCAGCAGCATATGAATGCGCAGCCATGGCAAACCACCGAATCAAAATATCAAGATCATTGAGGTAAGTGAACCGCAACCATCAACCAGTACCAGTCAGTCAAACTAGATGCGACGACATTCTGCTCCCGTGTGTCAGTCGCAAGGTGTCTAGGGGGCACTTACATGAATGATGTTAGTAATGACGAGCAACCAAACGTGCAGACAACCAGCTGTAGTAACAATGAGAATGTGTGTCGCATAGAATCAGCAGCGATCGGGTCGAACGACGCAAAAGATGTGGTGTGTAGGAATAATTCTGTTGATGTTGCTCAGCAACGTAGTTCAACTATGCAGATGTTAAGATTTAATGACGGAGACGATATACGAGAGGAATTATGTCAAGATTTTCGAAAGAAGTGTAATTTGTTTGAACGGGAAGTTGTACAAGCAGCTTTAGTTTGTGATATTTATGGTATTCAAACTAGCGTGATTTTAGATATTGGAGCATCTGTTTCTGTGCTGAATGAATCGTTCTTTCTTCACTTAAAGAAGATTAGAAAAATTCCGGTTTTTCCAGTCACTGATTGTCGAGTTACAGGAGCCATTAGTCAGAAAGCCCAACTAGTTCGGGAACAGACACGGATTTGTATTACTTTTGGAATGGGAGCCAAAGAGTACACCTTCCTTATTGTAAAGAATTTAGCCGTAAACTGTCTCCTCGGATCAGATATTTTGCGAGAGACGGAAACTATAATCCATCTCGCAAAGGGTGAATGCAGCATGTGTTTCGGTGATACGAGAGTCGCGTTAGACTTGGTAAAGACCAAAGAATTGCATGGCAAATATTGTCAAATTTTAAAGATAGAATCGATTCGCGCAGATTTATGGCGGCTTCAAGATACTTTCAATTGCACTATATTCCTGGTCATGGAAGATGTGAAGGACGAGGAGAATATCCACCTCTCTGAAATAATAGAAAAAGTACAACAATCCTCTGGTCTTGACAGTCGGCAACAAAAGCAATTTTTAGACACACTTACTAATTATCGTAAAGTATTTTTGAAAAAACCTGGACTAATTAAAGGTTACGTGTACGACATGCAAGTGTTTCCCCATGAAATTTACTGTCGTCAAACGTACTCAATATCCAGCGCGAAAAGGGAAGCAGTAACAAAAGAAATTAGACGAATGCTGGAATGGGGAATTATTGAGACCTTGTTATCACCATATAGCAACCCACTTTTACCAGTAATGAAATCCGATGGAAGCGTAAGGTTGGTTCTCGACGCTCGCCGGATTAATCAAATTATTATGTCTCTCAGGACGCGGCCTGAGTATCTAGAAGAACTATTACAGAAGTTCCATGGGATAAAGTATCTATCAAGCATCGACCTCCGCGCGTCATATTGGCAGGTGGTCTTAACACCAAGATCTAGGAAATATACAGCATTTATTTATAGAGGAAGAAGCTATCAATTCAGAGTATTGCCATTCGGATTGAATGTCAGTGCCGGAATCTTTATTAATGCTGTCCTAGGCCCGGATTTGTTAGAGCAAGTTACTGTCTATGTGGACGATTTATTGATTGCTTCACCAATGTGGGACGAGGATATCAAACTAATTAACTTGGTGTTGCACAAATTTGAACTTGCGGGTGTTACGGTTAACCTTAAGAAGTCCAAGATTGGAAATGCGGAAATAAAGTTTCTAGGACATATAGTATCATCAGAAGGAACCTTCCCATATAGTACGAAACTCGAGGCTATCAGAAATTGTCCATATCCGGCCAACAAAAGATAATTAAAGGCATATATGGGTCTTGTACCCTTTTTCAGAAAGTTAATGGCTAATCAATGGCTTAACAGCGAACATCTATTGGGGCTTCTGAAAAAGAATGCGTCGTGGGTGTGGACTGACCAGTGTGCACATAATTTCGACACGATCAAGCATTGCTTGTTAAATGCAGAAATCTTGCACCATCCAGATCTCAGTAAGGACTTTTGCATAACCTGAAATGCTTCATGTACTGGGTTAGGTGCGTGTTTATTTCAAACAGAAACAGTAGATGGACACGAGCAAATAAACATAATATCTTTCGCAAGTCGTGTATTATCGGAATGCGAACGCGCATATTCCACTACAGAGCTTGAAGCATTGGCAGTGGTATGGGCGTTTCACAAATTTCATTATTATGTTTATGGTAGACATGTTCGGGTATACTGTGATCATCAGGCTTTGAGTTTCCTGCTGACCTGTAAACTTCTCCATGCACGTTTGGCAAGATGGACATTAGCGTTGCAGGAGTATGATTTCCAGATTATTTACATGAAAGGAAGTAATAATATTGTGGCAGATTCTTTGTATAGGCTACCCCAAGGTTTACCTCAATTTAGTGAACTCACAGAGCAAGCATCGGAATTTAAAGTGTTACTAATGGCGGACAATGTTAATCGTAAATATTTTCTAGACATGTGTAAAAATATGGCACAAAAACAGGATATAGATAATATTTGGCACGAGATCAAGGTTCAACTGAGGACTGATCCTACTTCTAAATTGCATAAATATTATATGTTACATCGGTATGTGTTGTTCTTTAGAAGACATGAGGATTCACGAAACAGGCTAGTATGTATTCCGCAGCAATGTGAGCAAAAGTTAATAATATATACACATAATGTTTGGGGTCATTTCGGTTCAAGGAAGTGCCTGGCGAAACTAAGAATGTATTGTCATTTTTTGTCATTTTAATAACATGTATAGAAAGATCCTACGGATGACGCGAGCGTGTGACATTTGCCATCGCTTAAAGCTGTGTCCTTTATCGTCGCAGACATTAATTCAGTCATTTGTTCCAACTGCTTCGCGCCAACTTTTAAGTATTGACATCCCTGGACCTCTGCCAACTGCCAGAGGAGGGGTCACATACCTCGTAGCAGTGCTAGATAACTTTACTAAGTTTTTAAAGCTATTTGCTACAAAAACAACAGTCACGAGAACGATAATAAACCGATTGGAAAATGATTACATACCTCATTTCCGAACGCCAGAAACATTACTCTCTGACAATGCCTCAAATTTTACGAGTGTTACCTGGAAGAAATTCTTAGACAAACATAATATAAAACCAATTTTCATTTCGAAGTTCCACCCCCAGGGTAATCCCACGGGACGTGTGTTCCGCGAGTTTAATCGCTTTTTGAGAATGTACTGCTCAGCTAAACAAACTAAGTGGGTAGAATACATAGAGCCGTTTGAAAGTGTTGTAAACTACATACCACATTTATCGACAGGTTTTACTCCTGCAGAACTCACATTAAAAACAAAAGAGAACAATAGTTGGGTCAACCCACTTCCAAAACTAAATACCAAACCGGAAGACTGGGAGGACGAAGTTAGACAAGCATTGGTCACACTATACGAGAATGCACAGAAACGGCAAGAATCACACAACCGGAGACTACAGAATACTCAACAATTTAACGTGGGAGATATGGTGTTAGTAAGGTATTATCCGAAGTCGTCATTATTAAAGAAAAAAATAGAGAAGTGGTTTCCGTTATATTCAGGACCATTTCTGATCTTAGGTACACCACATAAAAATAGTTATTTCTTGGTCTATCCCAACTCAAATAGACAGAAAGGACTATCCAATCACAAAGACTTGAAAAGATATGTATCTTAAGTACAGTAGATGACCTCTTACGTGTGTCGTAACGAGGTGAAGTCAAACACCAATGCCTCAAGTACTGTTCGAGTAGGCTAAGTGACAATTATTAATTGATGGACTAGTGTATAAGTATTTCATGGACACACTGCGATGTGGCGTGTGGGAGAATAGAAACATACAACATTGGAAGCATCAGTACTGCTTGGAGGAAGAGACTCTCAGAATACCAGTTAGTTGTAAGAAAATTTCAGCTCCAGTTCGACGGAGAAGAGGACGCCGAGCTGCAGCATGGAGAAGAAGAATTGCTTCAAGATGATTCCACCCTAAGACACTTAATCAAACATAATACAAACTTGTTGAGATTTAGTAAACTTTCAGGAACTCATGCGTGTGAAACTACGAACAGAGAACAGAACTGCATATTTCACACTACAGTAGGATACAGTGACTTTAGAAAATAAACGTTTCATTTTGTTGATTGTTAACTATTTTGAACTCACTAGGGTGAGCAGGTTATGTTCTTTTCTTTTCTTTCAGACTGTGTACAGGATACACTTACAGCATGTAAAGTTTACGCGAGTTACGTATAGGTTTAACAAATTTTCCACCGTAAGTTAGTGATCGGACTTGCATGAGCTATAAACCAGGTCGAACAAGATGTTGTCCATGACTGAACAGATCATTATACAGACAAACATATACAGACTTGTGTTTATCACTGCACAATTCTTTGTAAGTCCAGGAGCACCTTTTCAAGAAAATAGATAACTTAGAATTTGCTTTTATATTGTAAGTGACTACAATTATGTACTTCATTTGATATGTACAATCATTCAGTTATTTATCATTATGTAACTAAACTGTGTAAAGACATTCTTATGGGTAGCACAAGGACTTTACCATGTCATACTTGATAACTGTGATCAAGTGACTACGTGGTGAAATGAACATGTCACAGATGACCTATGAACAAAGACTTCCTGTGAACATTATCCTATGCGCGTACGAACTATATTTCACTGGCGAAAGGGTGGAATTTAACACAAAAGTGGACGCTCAATGAGTGCGTTGTGTTACCATGATTTCGTTTTCAAATTTTGTGCTACGAGTGTTTAGTAATGCCAAGTATTCAGAGTGTTATTGGGACCACATGCGTGGACGTAACATTCCAGGCAAACTAAAACTCAAGAAACTCAAGAGCAAGTGTTTTTATCGGTCAGTAACAGTGGTGAGTCGTAACAGTGTTGCGAACTGCTACTGACTATATCATTAAACCCGTTGCAGAACTGTATCAATGTTGGAACGTAATTACATGAACCTTTAATTGCAGATAGTCAGTGAAGTCGGAAGGACGAATGGACTTGCATCATGATAAAGAAACTCACAAACAGTCGAACACCTCACAAAAAAAAAACAAAAAAACACATTCTTCTTGTTGAGTGAAAGAGTGCGTGAAATATGATGTAATTTAGATGTCATTTTAAGGAACTGATACTGCTGTTTGAATTTCATGTGATTATGCTGGGATGCTGAGCACACGTGTCGGTGAGGGCAGCATACTGCAGCGACATCATCCGTCATCCCTTGCCGTACCCTGCCATGTCATCGCAGTCCATCGCAGACTTACCTGATGCGGCAAGACATCGGTGTTGCAGTACACCAAGTCGCCAGCCGTCGTCACCAGCAGCACTATCACGAAATTGTACCATTATTAAATGTCATACGAAGTGAATATTCATATGTTGAAAATTAAAAAAGAGGGTATGGAAGATGTGCTCGCTCCGCCGTGATTTTTTCCGGGGTTTTTCGCATTGGCCTTGCCCGAATGGGGGAGCGTAACTCAAAATCCCTGAGACTTACAAGTAAACAAAGCACATGCTTCCAAGTGAAAGAACACAGTGAACTTTAAACAGAACAGACAAGAAAAATAAGCCTGCTTGGATGTCCAGTCAAACAAGTGTGACTGTACATCCAAAGGGGGCAATGTAGTGCTACAACGATGAAAATTAATATTACGACGATGTCAAACCTTGTTTTCATGATTTAAAGAAGTATTCATGATATTAAAAATGTAATTATAATTTTATTATTTTCATTTTTGGGCTCAGTGTATCAAAGACTTTCTAGTGCACGGAATAAATTACCATTGTTTGTACTACGAAACTATATACCTATGATTGTTAGGGGTTAAGCATGTAATAATTCGATGTAAGACATTTTGTTGAGTCTGAATTTTGTTCTCGTACTGATCGGTAGAGAAGGAAAAGTTCCTTAATCGATGTGAAGGTATAAAGGCTGTAAAAAGGAGAGAGAGAGATGGTAAATACAAGTTATTCAAAACAAATATCTCTAAAGTGTAACGTCTTGTGATTTCCTATAGCTAAAAATTGCAAGGTCAAATCTGAGCCTGTCCTGAATAACAGCGAAGAACATTTATGTTATCATATTTTTTCTTCGTTTGATCACGGTTGTGATTCGCATGTTTCTTTTTGTTAGGCGACGTGTTATGAATAATTTCATTATACGCGCTAAAGTGCACACAGTTTTAATTGAACCTGCGTCTTTAGGAAACGATAACTTTTAATCAATACAATTACGCGAATACCGTCTAAATCGCAACCGTGATCGCCAAAGTGTTTCCTGGACCAAATAATTCTCATAAAATGTGTATTCTCCAAAGCGAGCAGCATTGTACTCACGTGGATGGACTTCATTCAGTTCATTATTTAGAGTCATCTGACACTTTTCGCGTCAGACAGATGACTTGTCGAAATGATAAATGAGCTCCCATGCCGGTAGCACTCATTACTTTATGTGAACGTAGAGCTAGTGGTGTTTGTCAAGAACAATATTTTCTCTAGCCATATTGACTATTTGTCAATAAATGGATTTCTTCCTGGTAATTCATAGAGGTAATTCATAATGTTTGAACACAGTATACGTTCCAGAATCCTGCTGAAATCGACTTTAGTGATACGGGTCTGGAATTCATCGGATTACTCGTATTTCCTTTTTCGATTATTGGTGTGACCTGTGCAAGTTTCCAGTCCTTAGGTACGGATCGTTCTGAGAGAGAGCGGTTGTATACGATTGTTAATATGGAGCTGTTGCGTCAGCATACACCGAGATGATCCTAACTGGGTTACTGTCTCGACCAGGGGCCTTGTCTTTATTAAGTGACTTAAGCAGCTCCGCTACGCCAAGGATCTCTACGTCTAAGTTACTTACGTTGGCAGTTGCTCTTTATTCGAATTTTGGAATATTTACTTCGTCTTACTTGGTGAAGTACTTTCGGAACTGAGTTTTAGTAGCGCTGTCTTCAGTAACACTTGCACTGCTATCACTCAACGAAGGTACTGATTATATCTTGCCGCTGGTGTACGCTACGTAAGACCAGATCATCTTTGGAGTCTTCTTCCACATTTCCTTGTGGAAACTATAAAAGCAACTCGCTAACTTCAGTAAAACATTGTCAGTCTTTGAGGTTGTATATTGTTTAAGTTTGGCAAGCTTTTTTCGTTGTTTCTGTAACTGTTTGCAGACCTGTATTGATCATCACGAGGGATCACTACCATCTCATACTAATTTCTTTTGTGTATACCTCTCAGTCGCCGTTCATACTATTTCTTTGAATTTAAAGTACACCTGGTCAAAAGTGCTTGCAGCCGTAAGCTCATGTCCATTGGTCTTTCTTTTTAAATTTGTTCGTGGCTGGAACAGTGACGGTATAATGAAATCTTGTAGAATTAACAAAAAGCTAATCAGCTGCGAATCCCTTTACCATGGTTTCAAAGTTTATGAAAACGTATTCTTCAGAAAGAGATAGTGCCAACTAATATATGTATAATAAACTGAAGAGTCAAAGAAACTGGTACACCGCCTAAAAACGTGTAGAGCTCCACACTGAAGTGCCTCGACACGACGTGCTATGGACTCGGCTAATGTCTAAAGTAGTGCTGGAGGGAACTGACACCATGAATTCTGCAGGACTGTCCACAAATCCGTAAGAGTACGAGAGGATAGAGATCTCTTCTGGACGGCGCGTACCAAGGCATCCAAGATATGCCCTGTAATGTTCATATCTGGGGAATTTGGTGGTCAGCGAAAGTGTCTGAACTCAGACGAATGTTCCTGGAGCAACTCTGTAGCAATTGTGGACATATAGGGTGTTGCATTGTCCTGTTGTAATTTCCCAAGTCCGTCGGAATGCACAAAGGACATGTATGGTTGGAGGCGTCCGACTGGATGCTTATGTATGTGTCAGAGTCGTATATAGAAGTATCAGGGGTCCCATATCACTCCAACTGCATACGCCCCCACAACATTAGGTAGCCTCCACCAGCTTGAACAGTCCCTGCTGACATGCAGGGTCCATGGATTCATGGGGTTCTCTCCAAACCCGTACACGTCCATCAGCTCGATACAATTTGAAACGAGTCCCGTCCGACCAGGCAATATGTTACCAGTCATCAACAGCCCAATGTCGGTGTTAAAGCGCCCAGGCGAGGCGTAAAGCTTTTTTTCGATGATGTTTCGTTGAATTGTTGGCAAGCTAACAATTGTTGATGGCCCACAATTGAAATTTGCAGAATATTGCGGAAGTGTTGTACATCTGTTACGTTGAACGATTCTCTTCCGTCGTCGTAGGCCCCGTTCTTGCAGGATCTTTCTGCGGTCGCGCCGATTTCGGCGATTTGATGTGTTACCGGATTCCTGATATTCACGGTACACTCGTGAAATGGTCGTACAGGAAAGCCCCCACTTTATCGCTACCTCGAAACTCTGTGTCGCATCGCTCGTGCGCCGACTATAACACCACGTTCAAAGTCACTGAAATCTTGTTAACCTCCCATTGTAGCAGCTTCAGTAACGGATCCAACAACTGCACCAGATAATTCTTTACAGACGAATGGAAAAACTAATAGAAGCCAACCTCGGGGAAGATCAGTTTGGATTCCGTAGAAACACTGGAACACGTGAGGCAATACTGACCTTACGACTTATCTTAGAAGAAAGATTAAGGAAAGGCAAACCTACGTTTCTAGCATTTGTAGACTTAGAGAACGCTTTTGACAATGTTGACTGGAATACTCTCTTTCAAATTCTAAAGGTGGCAGGGGTAAAATACAGGGAGCGAAAGGCTATTTACAATGTGTACAGAAACCAGATGGCAGTTATAAGAGTCGAGGGAAATGAAAGGGAAGCAGTGGTTGGGAAGGGAGTAAGACAGGGTTGTAGCCTGTCCCCGATGTTATTCAATCTGTATATTGAGCAAGCAGTAAAGGAAACAAAAGAAAAATTCGGAGTAGGTATTAAAATCCATGGAGAAGAAATAAAAAGTTTGAGGTTCGCCGATGACATTGTAATTCTGTCAGAGACAGCAAAGGACTTGGAGGAGCAGTTGAATGGAATGGACAGTGTCTTGAAAGAAGGATATAAGATGAAAATCAACAAAAGCAAAACGAGGATAATGGAATGTAGTCGAATTAAGTCGGGTGATGCTGAGGGAATTAGATTAGGAAATGAGACACTTAAAGTAGTAAAGGAGTTTTGCTATTTGGGGAGCAAAATAACTGATGATGGTCGAAGTAGAGAGGATATAAAATGTAGACTGGCAATGGCAAGGAAAGCGTTTCTGAAGAAGAGAAATTTGTGGCACAACTTGACCAGAAGACGGGATCGGTTGGTAGGACATGTTCTGAGGCATCAAGGGATCACCAATTTAGTATTGGAGGGCAGCGTGGGGGGTAAAAATCGTAAAGGGAGACCAAGAGATGAATACACTAAGCAGATTCAGAAGGATGTAGGTTGCAGTAGGTACTGGGAGATGAAGAAGCTTGCACAGGATATAGTAGCATGGAGAGCTGCATCAAACCAGTCTTAGGACTGAAGACCACAACAATAACAACAATATGTAGGGGTTGCTGACGCAG
The DNA here is from genome assembly GCF_023898315.1 of Schistocerca nitens. Lineage (NCBI taxonomy): Eukaryota > Metazoa > Arthropoda > Insecta > Orthoptera > Acrididae > Schistocerca > Schistocerca nitens. Next base: position 236,981,737 of record NC_064622.1, read on the forward strand.
TGCCATATTCTGCCTATTTACGTATCTCTGTATTTGAATATGCATGCCTATACCAGTTTCTTTGGCGCTTCATTGTATATAATACTAGAAGTTATCTAGACTTACTGGGTGAGGCAATATGTTGTGTCGGAAGTACGTTAAAATATAGCCGAAAGGTGTCAATCAGATATAAAATTTCATGTCATAACAATTAAAACATGCACAAAATGATGTCATCTCACCAATATTCAGGAAGGCCACCAGCGTCGGTACGCAACGCTTTGTCTAAGAAGAGCTTCTGACAAGAAAGGGCACTAGTAGTATGCGCGTGGAGGCGTTCTAAGCAAGTTTAGCATAATAATGTTCATTCACTGTCTTGCACCCTCCTCGCGCATGCAAGTAGTGGCCTCTGTTGCCAGAAACTATCATTAAACCAAATGTTGTGTAGGTAAGGCTAATGCATCATCTGTGCTTTGGTAAGGTAATACTAAATGACAACCGATGTTGCTCGTGTTTAATTATGTTATATTTCACTGCCATTCCTGCGACACAACATTTAACATAGTAAGTCTTAATAATTTTTTATATTCGTAAAAAGATATAACTGTACGTCTATAAATATATTTTAACATTTTCACTGGTAGTTTGTTCAGGTTGTCACTATTTGCTTTTGTAGAAGACGCTTTTATAATAGTTGAAACTATGGTACAGAGGTTTAAATAAACCTTCCATTTTGCAACTGTTTGGCTGTTTATTAACTCTACAATGAGGTCTTTTCTGTGGCGTGTAATACCACATTTCAAACAGTCGAATCTCTTTGTTTGACAACGTATACGTACTTCTCAAAACACATTATTGGCCATTAAAATTGCTACACCACGATGATGACGTGCTGCAGACGCGAAATTTAACCGACAGGAAAAAGATGCTGAGGTATGCAAATGATAAGCTTTTCAGAGAATTCACACAAGGTTGGCGCCGGTGACGACACCTACAACGTGCTGCCATGAGGAAATTTTCCAACCGATTCCTCATATACAAACAGCAGTTGACCGGCGTTGCCTGGTGAAACGTTGTCGTGATGCCACGTGTAAGGAGAAGAAATGCGTACCATCACATTTCCGACTTTGATAAAGGTCATATTTTAACCTATCGCGTTTGCGGTTTATCGTATCGCGACATTGCTGCTCGCGTTGGTCGAGATCCAATGACTTACAGCAGAATATGGAATCGGTGGGTACAGGAGGGTAATACGGAACGCCGTGCTGGATCCCTACGGCCTCGTATCACTAGCAGTCGAGATGACAGGCATCTTTTACGCATGGCTGTATTAGATCGTGCAGCCACGTCTCGATCCCTGAGTCAACAGGTGGGGACGTTTGCAAGACAACACCCATCTGCACGAACAGTTCGACGACGTTTGCAGCAGCATGGACTATCATGGCTGCGGTTACCCTTGACGTTGCATCACAGACAGGAGCGGCTGCGATGGTGTACTCAACGACGAACCTGGGTGCACGAATGGCAAAATGTCATTTTTTCGGGTGAATCCAGGTTCTGTCTACAGCATCATGATGGTCGCATCCCTGTTTGGCGACATCGCGGTGAACGCACATTGGAAGCGTGTATTCGTCATCGCCATACTTGCGTATCACCCGGCATGATGGTATGGGGTGCCATCGGTTACACGTCTCGGTCACCTCTTGGTTTGCATTGACGGCACTTTGAACAGTGGACGTTACATTTCCGATGTGTTACGATCCGTGGCTCTACCCTTCATTCGATCCCTGCGAAACCCTACCTTTGGGTAGCATAATGGATGACCGCATGTTGCAGGTCCTGTACGGGCCTTTCTGGGTACAGAGAATGTTCAACTGCTGCCCTGGCCAGCACATTCACCAGATCTCTTACCGATTGAAATCGTCTGGTCAATGGTGGACGAGCAACTGGATCGTCAGAATACGCCAGCCCCCACCCTTGATGAACTGTCGCATGGTGTTGAAGCTGCACGGGCAGCTGTACCTGTACACGTCATCCAAGCTCTGTTTGACTCAATGCCCAGGCGTATCAAAGCCGTTATTACGGGCAGAGGTGGTTGTTCAAGGTATTGATTTCTCACTATCTATGCACCCAAACTGCATGAAAATATAATCACATGTCAATTCTAGTATAATATATTTGTCCATTGAATTCCCGTTTATGATCTGCATTTCTTCTTGGTGTGGCTATTTTAATGGCCTGTAGTGTAGTATAAAAGGTACAGGAGAGACAGGTGCTGGAAAGGGAAAGGATACGATGGAGGTTTTGCTACGCAGACACCACGAGCTGACTGTAGAGTGGCCACCGGAAGCTCCGGATTACGGAGGGTGCGACATCTGGCCGGAACATCCGGTCCGCCAGGCACAGTGGCAGCGGCGGCCACCACACTCCACCACCCTCCCCGGAACTGCACGCTGCTGCCTTTTCCGCCGGCGCCTGTGTAAATGGCAGAATTCCGACGCCCGGGCCCTGGTTGGGGCGCTGCGCCCGAAGCAGTGGGTGCTTAAAGGCCGAGCAGCCGAAGGGCATCTGCTGCGCTGTAACTGGCGCCTGATGACCTTTGCACCCCAGCACATGGACGGTTAATGGGTGGAACCTCTCACAAAACTCCTCACGACGGGAACGCTGGTGTGCGATATCGAAATGTTGCGAGAAAGGTCATAAGCGAGGTCTACCACGACATTTGCCTTACCATCTGTAATTTTCAATATAGCAAGTGTTGCTCAGAAACTATAAAAAATGAAATGTGGCAAATGAAATACTGTAAGTCCTTGCAATACATTCACCTCTCACATTTGTCCATCTGCATCTTCCTAAAGCAAGCAGTAAAGGAAACAAAAGAAAAATTCGGAGTAGGTATTAAAATTCATGGAGAAGAAGTAAAAACTTTGAGGTTCGCCGATGACATTGTAATTCTGTCAGAGACAGCAAAGGACTTGGAAGAGCAGTTGAACGGAATGGACAGTGTCTTGAAAGGAGGATATAAGATGAACATCAACAAAAGCAAAACGAGGATAATGGAATGTAGTCAAATTAAATCGGGTGATGCTGAAGGGACTAGATTAGGAAATGAGACACTTAAAGTAGTAAAGGAGTTTTGCTATTTAGGGAGTAAAATAACTGATGATGTTCGCAGTAGAGAGAATATAAAATGTAGACTGGCAATGGCAAGGAAATCGTTTCTGAAGAAGATAAATTTGTTAACATCGAGTATAGATTTAAGTGTCAGGAAGTCGTTTCTGAAAGTATTTGTATGGAGTGTAGCCATGTATGCAAGTGAAACATGGACGATAACCAGTTTGGACAAGAAGAGAATAGAAGCTTTCGAAATGTGGTGCTACAGAAGAATGCTGAAGATAAGGTGGGTAGATCACGTAACTAATGAGGAGGTATTGAATAGAATTGGAGAGAAGAGAAGTTTGTGGCACAACTTGACTAGAAGAAGGGATTGGTTGGTAGGACATGTTTTGAGGCATCAAGGGATCACAAATTTAGCATTGGAGGGCAGCGTGGAGGGTAAAAATCGTAGAGGGAGACCAAGAGATCAATACACTAAGCAGATTCAGAAGGATGTAGGTTGCAGTAGGTACTGGGAGATGAAGAAGCTTGCACAGGATAGAGTAGCATAGAGAGCTGCATCAAACCAGTCTCAGGACTGAAGACCACAACAACAACAACAACATCTTCCTAAAGCTTCATTCAGGAATGGTATGATTGTCGTTATGAAGTACGTTAGACATGGTTCCCGCCATGGTTAACGCAAGCTTAGAAACGAGCTAGTGCATCAATGGAAACGTGTTTTTCATCGCACTTTGCTACTGCACCACTCTTCAGCTGTTGTCGGATGTATCTGAAGCGTAAATAACGGTAATAGACACGCGTTAAATTGCAGCGTCAGCTCCATAAAAACGTTCATTTCCCTCCTTGCCCATACGCTAGCCATGTTGTTGAGTAGCGTAAATATAATCTTCAATATCCGTGAACACGATACAAAGCAAAAAGAGACGACGCATGCGCATTTCGTGAGACCGTTTGAAACTTCCAACAGAAATACTGCGATACAAAGTTGGAATAGTCCTTCACGTACATCGAAATTATTTTCATGATTCTCACTTGTTTGTAAATCCCTAAGGTACTTCTTACTATATTACTAGTTTTGTCGAGTAGCAGAACTTGTGGAGTAGAAAACTTTAAACACGAAAGTGCAATATTTTCTATAAAAAAGTACTGCAAGCCAAAATAATTATTGGTGTTAAGGTATTTTTATATCTTCTGTATGTTATGCAAGAGCGTGTATGTGTATTTATGTACATACCTGTATATACGTGCGTGTTTGTGCACTCATTCATACACAATAGTTTTAAGTGAATTATGTATTTCATCACCAGGAAAATTCTTTTTAATGGAGGAATAAATGCTGAACAGGGACCGCGTCAGGCAGTTACATACACTCCTGGAAATGGAAAAAAGAACACATTGACACCGGTGTGTCAGACCCACCATACTTGCTCCGGACACTGCGAGAGGGCTGTACAAGCAATGATCACACGCACGGCACAGCGGACACACCAGGAACCGCGGTGTTGGCCGTCGAATGGCGCTAGCTGCGCAGCATTTGTGCACCGCCGCCGTCAGTGTCAGCCAGTTTGCCGTGGCATACGGAGCTCCATCGCAGTCTTTAACACTGGTAGCATGCCGCGACAGCGTGGACGTGAACCGTATGTGCAGTTGACGGACTTTGAGCGAGGGCGTATAGTGGGCATGCGGGAGGCCGGGTGGACGTACCGCCGAATTGCTCAACACGTGGGGCGTGAGGTCTCCACAGTATATCGATGTTGTCGCCAGTGGTCGGCGGAAGGTGCACGTGCCCGTCGACCTGGGACCGGACCGCAGCGACGCACGGATGCACGCCAAGACCGTAGGATCCTACGCAGTGCCGTAGGGGACCGCACCGCCACTTCCCAGCACATTAGGGACACTGTTGCTCCTGGGGTATCGGCGAGGACCATTCGCAACCGTCTCCATGAAGCTGGGCTACGGTCCCGCACACCGTTAGGCCGTCCTCCGCTCACGCCCCAACATCGTGCAGCCCGCCTCCAGTGGTGTCGCGACAGGCGTGAATGGAGGGACGAATGGAGACGTGTCGTCTTCAGCGATGAGAGTCGCTTCTGCCTTGGTGCCAATGATGATCGTATGCGTGTTTGGCGCCGTGCAGGTGAGCGCCACGATCAGGACTGCATACGACCGAGACACACAGGGCCAACACCCGGCATCATGGTGTGGGGAGCGATCTCCTACATTGGCCGTACACCACTGGTGATCGTCGAGGGGACACTGAATAGTGCACGGTACATCCAAACCGTCATCGAACCCATCGTTCTACCATTCCTAGACCGGCAAGGGAACTTGCTGTTCCAACAGGACAATGCACGTCCGCATGTATCCCGTGCCACCCAACGTGCTCTAGAAGGTGTAAGTCAACTACCCTGGCCAGCAAGATCTCCGGATCTGTCCCCCATTGAGCATGATTGGGACTGGATGAAGCGTCGTCTCACGCGGTCTGCACGTCCAGCACGAACGCTGGTCCAACTGAGGCGCCAGGTGGAAATGGCATGGCAAGCCGTTCCACAGGACTACATCCAGCATCTCTACGATCGTCTCCATGGGAGAATAGCAGCCTGCATTGCTGCGAAAGGTGGATATACATTGTACTAGTGCCGACATTGTGCATGCTCTGTTGCCTGTGCTATGTGCCTGTGGTTCTGTCAGTGTGATCATGTGATGTATCTGACCCCAGGAATGTGTCAATAAAGTTTCCCCTTCCTGGGACAATGAATTCACGGTGTTCTTATTTCAATTTCCAGGAGTGTAGAAAACAATTTTGCAATTCGTGTGCTCATAGTATTCCCTGGCTGGTCACTAAATCGAACAAATTCGCTCCTAACGGAGAGTACTCTTACTTATGCTTAACATGCCGAACATACTTTTATCAAAGTAACATGAACGTCACACAATCTTTTGGAATACACGAAGGTGAATAAAAGAAACAGGACCCTATCGATATGGACTTGATGTGCAACTACGTGTCAATATCGACAACACTCGGCAAACCGACTTAATGTACGACTGCTTCTTCAGTGTTACGGTATACACTCCGCAGGCTACCATTCAGTGCGTGGCGGAGTTTATGTTGTACCACTAATAGTCGTTCCTCTTGCTGTTCCAGAGCCTCAATATGAGCCCTAATTTGTCGTATCTTATGTTCGTGGTCCTCACACGAAATGTATGTTGGCGGCATTATGATCGTTCTGCAGTCATCTTCAAATGCTGGTTCCGTAAATTTTATCAACAGAGCTCCCTCCAGGAATTTCAATTTGAATTGCCGAAGTATCTCCGTAACGCCTGCGTGTGTTTCGAACCTACTAGTAACAAATCTAGCAGCCCACCTCTGAATTGCTTCGATGTCTTCCTTTAATCCGACCTCGTTCGGATCCCAAACACTCGAGCAGCACTGAAGAAAAGGTTAGACTAGCAGGTGAACCAAACTTTTCTAATATCCTCCAAACAATCCGAGGTAGACCATTCGTCTTTCCAACCAGAACCCTCACATGCCCATTCCATTTCATAAAACTTTGCAACGCTAAGACCAGATATTTAAACGACGTGACTGTGTCAAGTAGGATATATTTCATTTTTGTTTTTTTGGGTTTCGCTGCCATTTGCAAATGACCTGCTATCTAGTTGCTAAGACAGGTCGTATTTTTACGTTATGAAATTGCACATTTCTTATTTGTGGTAAGGGTTAATAATATTGCAGTTTTAGATACTTGCACGTTTAAAAGCAACTGGAATGAAGATCTAAAAATTAACAATTTATTAATAGAAGATAGTAATGGAGGAAGATGAAACAGAGGTTATGACATACACTACGTAATCAAAAGTATCCGGACACTTGGCTGAAAATGACTTACAAGTTCCTGGCACCCTCCATCGGTTATGCTAGAATTCAATATGGTGTTGGCCCACCCTTAGCCTTGATAACAGCTTCAACTCTCGCAGGCATACGTTCCATCAGGTGCTGGAAGGTTTCTTGGGGAATGGCATCCCATTCTTCACGCAGGGCTGCACTGAGGAAGGTTATCGATATCGGTCGGTGAGGCCTGGCACGAAGTCGGCGTTCCAAAACATCCCGAAGGTGGTCTGTAGGATTCAGGTCAGGATACTGTACAGGCCTGTCCAGTACAGGAAGTCATTGTCGTGTAACCACTCCACCACAGGCCATGCATTATGAACAGGTGTTCGATCGCGTTGAAAGATGCAATCGCCATCCTCGAATTGCTCTTCAACAGTGGGAAGTAAGAAGGTACTTACATCAATGTAGGCCTGTGCTGTGATAGTGATAAGCAAAACAACAAGGGCTGTAAGCCCCCGCCATGAAAAACACAACCACACCATAACACCACCGCCTCCGAATTTAACTGTTGGTACTACACAAGCTGGAAGATGACGTTCACTGGGCATTCGCCATATACACACCTTGCCATCGGATCCCCACATTATGTACAGAGGTTCGTCAGTCCACAAAACGTTTTTCCACTGTTCAATCGTCCAATGTTTACGCTCCTTACACCAAGTGAGGTGTCATATGGTATTTACAGGGGTGATGTGTGGCTTATGAGCAGCCGCTGGACCATAAAATCCAAATTTTGTCGCCTCCCGCCTAACTCTCATAGTACTTGCAGTGGATCTGGACAGTTGTGTGCCTTTTATGACCCTCTTCAACCGTCTGCGGTCTGTGTCAGTCAACAGACGGGATCGGAATGTATGCCTTTCTGCTGTACGTGTCGCTTCACGTTTCGATTTCGCTATCACACCGGAAACAGTGGACCTAGGGATGTTTAGGAGTGTGGAAATCTCGCGTACAGATTTATGACACAAGTCATACCCAGTCACCTGACCACGTTCGAAGTCCATTCTGCTCTCTCACGATGTCTGCTGAGGTCACTGATATGGAGTACCTGGCAGTAGGTGGCAGCGCAAGGCATGTAATATGAAAAACGTATGTCTTTGGGGTATCTGGTTACTTTTGATCACATACTGTATTATCACTTTATGACATATTATAAATTCGGAAAATATTTCTAAAATCACAAGATTCTTATATTTAAGATAGAGAAATAAAATATAATAGGAAAGCACTTAGATCTGTATTACAGATCCTAGCATCTAGCTATGTCGGGTGAGGTCTGGCAAATGATCAACCTGTCACATTCGGGATGGAGTACAAAATATATGTTCAACATTAATTTGATAAATTTGTACATACAGAAGTGCGTTCGTATTATTCTTATATTACATTTGTTGCAGATCTTATATGCTTTACACAGGGCCTATCATGTACATTATTTGTGCATCATTTACTTCCTTATTTCTATGTGTTGTATGCATGATGTTTGTGACGTCTATAAGGTAAAACCCTATACGCTTTACTCAAGTCTTTCAAAAGTACGTTAAAATGACAGTTGAGCTCTTTGTATGTTCCTTGATTTAGTATGGTACGCTTGCCTATTATCGTGTAGAACCCCCGCGAGCACGCAGAATCGCCGCAACACGACGTGGCAGGGACTCGACTAACGTCGAAGCAGTGCTGGAGGGAACTTATAACACTAACTTGCCGTGAAACAAGCTAATGTTGCCCTCTGAGAGGATTTCGAAAGATTTGATCGCACGTGTGTATAATGGATGAATGTACCCGACTATAATCTTGAACATGGTGAAATTAACAGAAAAACTAATGGGAGTTAATGAAAATGGTAAAATCATAAGGGAATGAAAAAAAATTAACGTTCACCAGGCCAATTAGGCTTATTAATTTGGAAACATATGTTTAAGAAAATTGGATATTGGTTATTGAAGTTACTTTCGTTAATACACTCCTGGAAATTGAAATAAGAACACCGTGAATTCATTGTCCCAGGAAGGGGAAACTTTATTGACACATTTCTGGGGTCAGATACATCACATGATCACACTGACAGAACCACAGGCACATAGACACAGGCAACAGAGCATGCACAATGTCGGCACTAGTACAGTGTATATCCACCTTTCGCAGCAATGCAGGCTGCTATTCTCCCATGGAGACGATCGTAGAGATGCTGGATGTAGTCCTGTGGAACGGCTTGCCATGCCATTTCCACCTGGCGCCTCAGTTGGACCAGCGTTCGTGCTGGACGTGCAGACCGCGTGAGACGACGCTTCATCCAGTCCCAAACATGCTCAATGGGGGACAGATCCGGAGATCTTGCTGGCCAGGGTAGTTGACTTACACCTTCTAGAGCACGTTGGGTGGCACGGGACACATGCGGACGTGCATTGTCCTGTTGGAACAGCAAGTTCCCTTGCCGGTCTAGGAATGGTAGAACGATGGGTTCGATGACGGTTTGGATGTACCGTGCACTATTCAGTGTCCCCTCGACGATCACCAGTGGTGTACGGCCAGTGTAGGAAATCGCTCCCCACACCATGATGCCGGGTGTTGGCCCTGTGTGCCTCGGTCGTATGCAGTCCTGATTGTGGCGCTCACCTGCACGGCGCCAAACACGCATACGACCATCATTGGCACCAAGGCAGAAGCGACTCTCATCGCTGAAGACGACACGTCTCCATTCGTCCCTCCATTCACGCCTGTCGCGACACCACTGGAGGCGGGCTGCACGATGTTGGGGCGTGAGCGGAAGACGGCCTAACGGTGTGCGGGACCGTAGGCCAGCTTCATGGAGACGGTTGCGAATGGTCCTCGCCGATACCCCAGGAGCAACAGTGTCCCTAATTTGCTGGGAAGTGGCGGTCCGGTCCCCTACGGCACTGCGTAGGATCCTACGGTCTTGGCGTGTATCCGTGCGTCGCTGCGGTCCGGTCCCAGGTCGACGGGCACGTGCACCTTCCGCCGACCACTGGCGACAACATCGATGTACTGTGGAGACCTCACGCCCCACGTGTTGAGCAATTCGGCGGTACGTCCACCCGGCCTCCCGCATGCCCACTATACGCCCTCGCTCAAAGTCCGTCAACTGCACATACGGTTCACGTCCACGCTGTCGCGGCATGCTACCAGTGTTAAAGACTGCGATGGAGCTCCGTATGCCACGGCAAACTGGCTGACACTGACGGCGGCGGTGCACAAATGCTGCGCAGCTAGCGCCATTCGACAGCCAACACCGCGGTTCCTGGTGTGTCCGCTGTGCCGTGCGTGTGATCATTGCTTGTACAGCCCTCTCGCAGTGTCCGGAGCAAGTATGGTGGGTCTGACACACCGGTGTCAATGTGTTCTTTTTTCCATTTCCAGGAGTGTATTTCCCTTTGAATAGCACACAAGACACAAAACTGATACAGTGCACCATGAACTGTTTGTAGCAGCAGTTATCAATAACACACGCAAAAGTGAATTATAGGAAGCTAATTTGCAAGAAGCTCATATTAGCGACAGCTACACTAAAGCTCATTACTTAGTCAAACACTGAAATGTTACTGCATGAAGTGCAGAACTAAATTAGAATATGAGGGCTTTTATCTTAACTGACATGAAAATAAAACGTGAAAAAATGAATAATATCATAAACACACTGTTTAAACTCGTCTACGTATATATCACTTTTCCTAGGCAATAGTAATAGTTCAATTTTCCCTAATAAGTAGAGAATATGATGGGGACCCATAAAATGTGTAGTCTCACTAGTCAAGGCTCTATGATTATTACAGTTGAAAAGACTATTTCAAAAAAGCTAATCATTCACTTCACTTAGAGTAGATCGTAGTTTACTTTGTAAGACAGTAAAATACAACACTGAGCTTAATTAATTTCGAAAATAAGGGACAATTCATGATAGAAATCAGAACCGCACTATTTTTGCAAATGAGCTTAACTTATTTGTCTTTTTATCACCTGTGGAGCAGGTATTTCAGACAATAATATTTACATAATCTTGCACTGTATTCCTACAAAACTACACTTTGTAATACATTAAGGATACTTTAGCAACATCCTATCCAACTTCACTTTTATGGTTTGAACTTTAGCTTTTACTAGTCCTTTTACATTAGATAAAAATCGCTGTTAGACACTTGAATGCAAGAATTGTTCCTTTAAATCAGGATACTCGGTTTTAATAGCACTTTGGTGAGTACGCTGCACAGGTTCGTGATCAGGATAGAAAATGTGGTTCCGGACACAAATTTGTTTTAGTGCTTATTATTAAAACCACACACAAATTTACTTGTCCATGTCCATATACATTAATGAATGTACAAAGTGACTGAAGCAGTGGCGAAGATTGGTGGCAAGCGACCTGGCGGTACTCAAGGCTTTTGATATTCGAATGCTCAATAAATCTCTTCTTGGCGTCGGATTTTCACCATATTGGAGCCAGTCCTTTTTGCTGAGAATACCTAATAATAGCCAGATCAACATCCAATGCAAATCCATTGCAAAGCAGCTTCCAATTGCATGTCTTAGCACAGTCGGAGTGTACCGCGCTACGGCTAGTCACATACTGCGTACCGTTCACACCAAGGAGCCGGTCAGTTCGACAGCCAGACCACCTTTTACATCGCGCCACGCCACTTCCGTTGCTGAGGGACTTCCCTACACGTTTTATTTATTACAAATACAGTCGCCCGAACCATGAACCAGCGTTCAATAAAGATTTTCTTTTTATGAATATGCACATAATAATTTATCATTTTAACAAATCATTTTGCTTTTTTCTTGTATACCATATAAAACTGTAATTTTCCTGTCACAAATCAAGGACTTAAGATAACGAAGAATACACACTCCATAATTGCTGATACGCAGTTACATAATATGAACCTACTTCTAATCGATATAAGTGTTACAAACTGACATCATGAATCCTGCAGTGTTGTCCATAAATCGGTAAGAGTACGAGGAAGAAGAGATCTCTTCTGCACAGCACGTTGCAACTCATCCCAGATATGCTCAATAATGTTCATGTCTGCGAGAATGGGGGGCCAGCGGAAGTATTTAAACTCAGAAGAGTGTTCCTGGAGCCACTCTGTAGCAATTCTGAACGTGTGGGGTGTCGCATTGTCCTGCTGGATTTGCCCACGTCCGTCGGAATGCATAATGGATATAAATGGATGCACATCAAATGAATACGCAATTGCGAATAAGGTCTACCGTAAGCTGTAGAATGGAAAGATAACAATGAAAATTTGTGCCGGACCGGGACTCGAACTCGGATTTCCCACTTACCGCGGGCGGTACGTAGCTTTACCATTTTTTAAAAATCGAACTCGGTACCTTGCCTTTCACGGACAAGCGCTCTACTGACCTTTCTTTTAATTTTCATTTTTTTGTTTGAGAGATGATAAAAATTATTACTGCGTTTCTTCTACCTCTTGTATACGGAAACGGAACGGTAAATTAAAAAGAAATGCATCGACAAGGAATCTAACTCTGGCCGCCTACAAGTGGTCCAAGGTTTTCTTTTTTTTTCTGGAGCACAGTCAGCGGCAGGCTGGAGGAGACAGGGTGGGCAGGGGTCGAATTCCGAGGCCTGGCCACGACGCCTCCTCCCTCCTCGTACCACCGAAGCGCACAATCACATTTTTTCTCGAGAGCCATAGGCCAAAAATTATGAGGATAATGTGAAAGAAAGAGGATAATCTGGTCCCCTGAATCCCTTTATCGAAGCAGACGTCCACTAAGAGGCGGTCGTTATAGTAGTGGGCATCCCCGGTCATCAACCGCTGGGATGTCCGGGGCCGCTGCACACACTCAGAGACTGTTTCTGTTACCGTACCGTAATCTTGGAAACATCACGTCTGCATGTCAACTTCTTCTCGCACCCGGCACATCAAATCTGGAAGGTGGCTCCATGAATGACTAACCAAAATAGTTAGCAAAAAGGTTCCGAAACTGCGTTCTGTTCGTTAAGACCAATAACTCGTCGATCATGTATTGCTCCAAATCGAGCACTTTCTTTTCGCCGTCGCGTACATTTAGCGTGTCGGTTTTCCTTGTACTCAGTAGACCGCATTCATCCGGATCATCGGCAAATAGACGACGTCGGGATGAAAGACGTCCAGGGACAGTCGAAAGAAAGGGGCGGCGTAGGAGGAAAGTCAGTGTCCGGCGGATCCGTTTCCAGCACTGTTAAGTCTGTGTTCGTCCGTATCCATCGTCCCGCAACGGGGTCACATGTGTTCGTCAGTCAGGTGAATGGCATGTAGCCTTCGTAAGTCGGAAATTTCGCGTTAGTGACCACATACCACGTCGACCGCACTAAAGTGGGCAGAAAGCCCTCCTGGATGGCTTTCCAAACGCTCGTCCAATCGACCGTGGGGTGGCGTCGTACAGTGTCGTTAGCCGGATTCCAGCGTCGGAGAATACTATAATAAATCTTTGCTGACGGGTTCCGTGTCTCCAGTAGAACTTTCGACATATAGCTGTGCTCCACGAGAAACGTCCAACAGGTACCGGTGGGCACAGCTTGTATGGTGCCACCTCTGTTGAAGAAAGCGCGAGTTCCCGCACTGAGCGAAGGTACAGCGCCAACGCTCTGTGCTAGACGTGAGAGAGGCCAACACATCCTTTGCGGAAGGGTAAAGTAAGATAAACAAAACTGCACCAGCATTCATCACGTGTCCGAACAGTGCCTGTATCCGGGAAGTTATCGTGTCTGTTATTGGAAATACGTGGGCGTAATGATTAAATTGATAAGCCATGTACAGTCTGACGTAGTGACCGCGTTGCAAAATGTCCAACTATCTAAATTCGCCGAGGCGAGCCTCGATACGTAAAGGAGCCGTACATTGTATTTGTCGATGGGGAGATACCCCTAAACATTTGAGCATTGGGACCTTTGTCAGGGGTACATCTAGTTCTCAAGGCATGCCTCGTCCCACCTCCATGTAGCGTGATTTCCGGAGGTTTATTACACTTTCTGCTACGTTCTGTTGGAGCCAGGAAAGCGCCGTTTGTATTTCATTACCAGTCCGTGCTAAGAACATCACATCGGCGGAGTATGCGCTACATCGAAAGATTACGGAGCGGAGGCTAAGACCTTCCAAGCATCGCCGCAGTCCGTGAAGAGCTGGTTCGAGGGCAAACGCGAATAACATGGCAGAAAGAGATCTGGAGGACCTGTTGACGCGGACGGGGGCGGTCCGATAGCCTTTCACCATAATCCCGTGACCGCCCAATGGACCAAAAGAATAGCAACAGATGTCGTCATCAGCCGGATACCGATGTCTTCCATAACTGTACGCAGGTTCAAATGGTTCAAATGGCTCTGAGCACTATGGGACTCAACTGCTGAGGTCATTAGTCCCCTAGAACTTAGAACTAGTTAAACCTAACTAACCTAAGGACATCACAAACATCCATGCCCAAGGCAGGATTCGAACCTGCGACCGTAGCGGTCTTGCGGTTCCAGACTGCAGCGCCTTTAACCGCACGGCCACTTCGGCCGGCCACTGTACGCAGGAAACCACGTTCTCACTATCTATATCATGATCAAAATCCAGCGCCACCACGTCTCAATAGGTGCTCAAAGTCTTAAACACATTAGTGTTGCCTCCATGGCGGGCTTGATAAATGTGAATGGCCGTCATTACCGTAGATTTGAGCCTCTCACGGAGGATGAGTGTCAACAGTTTGTAGTCGCTGTTTAGTATTGTCAGTGGTCGAAAATCAAGTGGGCGATAGTCCCTCCGGTTTGGGCACTGGAATCCAGAGACCTTCAGTGAATTCAGATCGTACCTGAAAATCGGAGTTCTTTGTACATCCTGACCTACATCAGGTTCATAAGATCAAAAAACCTTTCACAAAATTCAATTGGGAGTCCCATCTGGACCTTGCGTTTTCTTTGGAGCACCGCGCAACATAGCCTCTCGTAGTTTTCCAGAGTCACCTGGGAATAGAGCGTAGCATCATCTTGTGGGCTCCGAGGGATGGGTAGGTCGGATAGCAATTTCCTGTCTCCTACACTCATGTTGTAATCTCGCTCGTAGATAAGTGTATATGACTGTGTGAAGGCTCGGACGATGTCGATTTGCGTCTCAGTTCGTCGTCCCTCCTCCGTCTCGACCTCCATAATGAACTGACTCTTGCTTCTTCTCCTGTCTAGAATGATATGGTGGAGGGAAGGTCGATCTTCAATAGCATCATCAGTTGCCTCGCCCAACCCGCACATCCGCGAGACATACGGCGGTGATACGTAGCAATTGTACCTTGACGTGGTGTTTTGCCGATTGTCGTACCGATGACGGCTGTTTCCCAGCCAGTTCCAGGAGCGCAGTGTACTAGAAATCAATGGCACGTTATACCAGCACCGTCTATCCCGTCCATAGCTGGCGAATGTTCGGGACAAGGCGGGTTTGACAAACAATAACCGCCATTGAAGTATGAAATAGTTGGCGGGTAATGGTCGACATCATCTGCTCCATGTGGACTCAACCTCGCCTCTTCAATTTATCTCATCATCTTCTTCGTCGGACGCGTTGGCAAGGAAGAATGAGAGTACACATATATGCTAGGTGGCCCGTGAACGCTGCCGGCCACATCTCGAGGTCGACAACTGCCGATCGCAGACCGTGTGTGACGTAAACTCGATTCAAACGGCTTTCGGAATGACTAGTAAAGTTGGAGTACGCATTTCGATCGCAGTGTTGTATAACCGAAGTGTCCGAATAAGCCAAGTCCTTTACAAGCGCCTGAAGTGCTGGGCAGGTGGTATAGTGCGGCATCTGGTCGAATGGTCGGAGCACACAATGGAAATCTCCGCCTACTACCAAGTGGTCGGCATTGGCCTCGACGAGCATTGCTATGTCTTCGTCAAAAAAGGTGCGGCGTTCTCTCCTTCTGCCGGTTCCGGAAGGGACATACAGCAACACCAGACCAAGTACCTACCGTGAGTGCGACTTCGCGGGCCGACGGTAAATAGGATGCATCAGTTGCCATAATCCCTTCTCTCAGGAGGATAGCCGTACGTCGTCCGTCCACATCTGAAGGCATAGCGTAGGCGTCAATTCGTAAGTATCGATACAGAGTCCTGATCCGACTTCTGGAAGGAAAACTGCATGCAAATCCGCAGCTATTAATTTATCTTGCAGCATACGGGTTTTGAGATAAGAACTAACGCCGTTGACATTGAACAGGGCGAGGCGGTATGCCTGTTCCATCAAGTCACGGCGGCTGTCCTTCGTATTGCAGGTGGGAAGTAGTCGCGGTGTGGAGCGTCTTCAGGGCATAGAGATAGGAAGCAACGGTTGTGGGTCATGCCGGCCTAGCCGCCTGTCGCCGTCAACGTAGACACTGCCAACGGCGTCGGTGTATCGTCAGAGTCCTGAAACGCATCCTGAATCTTGATCCCCTACGCCCAGTCTCCGAGGGAGGTCGATACCACTGGTTCTCGAGAGGCAGACGTAGTCGTGGGTGCATCCCTGGGGGCGGGGCTTCGACGATCCTTCGCATCCCCACAGTGCGCGGACACACCGGTAGCGGGAGGAGACATCGAACCGTGAGGTGTGTTAGTATCCGCCTTGTCGGATCGGTTTATCGACTAACGCACATCGTCATCCGTCGTAGATGCCTCGGGTCTTTCTACTGACAAGGGAACATCCCCATCGCAGCCCCCTCAGATTTAGTTATAAGTTGGCACAGTGGATAGGCCTTGGAAAACTGAACACAGATCAATCGAGAAAACAGGAAGAAGTTGTGTGTAACTGTGAAAAAATAAACAAAATATACAAACTGAGTTGTCCATGCTCAAGATAGACAACATCAAGGATAGCATAGGCTCAGAAGCGCCGTGGTCCCGTGGTTAGCTTGAGCAGCTGCAGAACGAAAGTTCGTTAGTTCAAATCTTCCCTGGACTGGAAATTTTACTTTCTTTATTTTCGCAAAGTTATGATCTGTCCGTTCGTTCATTGACGTCTCTGTTCACTGTAATAAGTTTAGTGTCTGTGTTTTGCGACCGCGCCGCAAAACCGTGCGATTAGTTGACGAAAGGACGTGCCTCACCAATGGGAATCGAAAACATTTGATCGTAAGGTAAATGTCAACCGATTCCTCCACAGGAAAACACGTCTGATATATTCGATACGACACTGGTGACAGCATGTGCGTCACATGACAGGAATATGTTGTCGACCCACCTAACTAGTACACTTTGCGAATGGGTAAAAAGATTCTCCTACCTTGCCCGATTTAGGTTTTCTTGTGGATGTGATAATCACTCCCAAAAAAGTGATGAAAACATAAGAGTTTGTCACATAAACTAAAAAATCAGAAGTTAAAATTTTCACTCGAGGGAAGACTTGAACCAAGGACTTTTCGTTCCGCAACTGGTCACGCTACCCACGGGACCACGGCGCTGCTGAGTTCACACTGTCCTTGATATTGCCTATCTTGCGCATGGACTACTCAATTTGTATATTTTGCTTATTTTTTTCGTAGTTCCACACAACTTCTTCCTGTTTTCTCGATCGATCTGTGTTCAGTTTTTCAAGGCCTATCCACTGTGCCAACTTATAAATAAATCTGAGGGTGGTGCGATGGGTAGGTTCCCTTGTGAGTCGGTCGTTATGCGTCATTTCTTATGGTGGTTCGGCAATTTCTGTTTACACTGTCTCGCCTCTGTGTCCGGCGCAGGGAAGATGGTGGACGAGGCGTCCTGTTAATTAACTTCCACAGCATCGTCGGCTTGTCATTATAGCGATGAGCCTGACCTCGGTGAGAGGGCAACAGAGGCATCGGCACTGGAAGACGCTGTGAATCCTCAGGAACTGCTGCAAGGCTAGCACCATTATAGAAGGGTTGTCATAGATTCCTGCATGACAGAGTAAACGAGCACAAAATACGAGATGGGGCGAGCACACCCTAACTGGATAGGCTGCCCTCACTAGTTCCAGTGACCGAGCACAGGTGCCGTGACCGAATACGTAGCACGTAACTTCAAACACATTACAAGCGTCACTATCCGTGTGAGACTGCAGCCAGTATGGGCTTCTCATTTGTGGTGTGTGTGTCTCTCTCTGTAATCATGCAGCGCGAGGAAGCCACTGCAGTAAGACGTAAGATTGAAACCAATGTTTACACATTGAAGAAACGGGAAGGTCTAAAAAAGCCAAGTGTGGAGTACATTTCTGTTGGTTGTAGACGAAAACAGTGTGTCTACTGGGTACGTATCGTGCATAAACTGCTCAACATTATTGTGCTTCCAGTCGTGAACCACTCATTTAAAGAAACACAGTTGCAAGAAACCTCACGAAGATACAGCTCCTTCAGGGATACCGGTAGTAATAAAAAATAGTATTACTGAAAAGTTTGTTGCAATGTGTGCTAAAGATATGAGACCTTTTAATGTTGTTTCCGGTGAAGGTTTCAGAGAACTAGGCCAAGAATTAATACATCTAGGTGCGCATTATGGAGAAGTTAACGTGGCAGATGTCATGCCACATCCCTCTAGTATAAGCAGACATGTCAAAGAACAAGCTGATGCAATACGAAACAGCATAATGCCTTTTGTTATTGCGGAAGTTATTAATAAAACATGTGCTGCGACAGTTGATACGTGGACTGATTCGCATAATCAGGTGCGCTATTTGACGCTTACAACACATTAAATTAACACATATTGGTCTCTTGTGAACAATGTTTTGTTTTACAACAAAATTCCCGGACGTTAAGAAGATGGGAGTAAATATTATGAAATAAACTGAAGAGAGGATGGCTGATTGGGACATTTCGGCGGACGTGTTGCACAGTTTTGTTTTTGTCTCCGACCAGGGTGCCAATGTAATAAAGGCTTTGGATAATCACGAAAGGATTCCTTGTGCTGCTCATTGTATAAACTTAGCACTTAGCCATACTTTCGATGAAGATAACTTCTTGTTAAATCATGCCCCGAACATCGCATCAACATTAAATACTGCAAAGTGCATTGTAAGGTACATTAACAAAATTGGACTCTGCTCGTCTTTGAAACAAGAGGTCTGCACACGCTGGAGCAGCTTGTACACTATGCTGGAATCCTTACACACTCAGTATAACGAAGTTGCTGCTTTGCCGACGGAAAAGGACTCCGCATACAGATTGCAAGGATATTACAATGAGCTTGCAGGAAAAATTGCGCGTTTTCTGAGACCATTTAAAGAAGCCACAGATGAATTACAAAAATCTAGCCTTGATTTTAGTTTGTGAGAAGGTTGTGGTCACTTCCAGACATAAAATTGCTACGTTTCTTTGGACGTCTTTCCGTGATCTTAATATGCTTGAAATAAATGAAAGCAGGACCGCTACGGTCGCAGGTTCGAATCCTGCCTCGGGCATGGATCTTTGTGATGTCCTTAGGTTAGTTAGGTTTAACTAGTTCTAAGTTCTAGGGGACTAATGACCTCAGCAGTTGAGTCCCATAGTGCTCAGAGCCATTTGAACCATTTGAACAAATAAATGAAAAGCAGGAAATTCTTAGCAATGTGCGACAAATGTGTGCTACTTACGCAGGTACAACATGCAATCATTAACATAATCGTTCTTGCATAGTTAGTGAATAGTGTATTATAGAGAAACCGGAATGTTATAATTCGTATAATATTTCATTAACGTAAAACACCTCGTTTTTACGGGAACGTTTCGATGATTTGCACATCAGTTCTGTATTACTTGTGTCTTTTGTTTATTATCATAGATCCTTCAAGTACTGTGTCATCACCATCCAGAGAGAGAGATCGTTTCAACGAATGGAGGAGCAACAGTTCATCCGCAGCAGATGAAGTAGATCTCTACATTTTAATGAACCCAAGAGATGATGAAGACATCTTAAAGTGGTGGAGCAGACATGAAACAGATCGGCCAGGCCTGGCTGCAGTTGCAAGACGTATTATATATATCCCAGCAACAAGCGCACCTAGTGAAAGATGCTTTAGTAAAGCCGGCATGTTACTAACAAATCGCCGCAGCCAATTAAGTGATTTACTGCTGATCAACAATAACTATAATTTTGTTTCTGTGTCAAACAAGTAGAAAGTATGATAAGTTACGTCTGTAAATGTTTCATGTTCTTTGTATGCTTTCTTTACGAAGATGGATGTCTTCTAGATTACAGGGAAAGTACTTATTTAATGTTTCCTATTAATGAAAGGAAAAATATATCTTCTGTTAGGAAATGAGATTCGTCTCCTATTCGCGATTATATTGAAATATCATTTTACTTTCCAAGTGCTTTATGAATTTTGCTGTGTCACGTACCCGTTCTTGGAAACGTTACTTTTGGATTAAAAGAGAGAGAGGCAGAGATGAATACATTAGCTCGGTTATCCGCGTGTCCGGAATCCGGACAGCAGACATGAGGCGAGTACGTGACTGAGCCGAGACGTATGGGGGCGGACACAAGCGGCTCGGTCCCCCTGTCAACAGGCGAGCCATGTCCGGACAAACAGTGAGCGTTGCAGCACTCTAGTTGTCATAGACAGTTGGCGTCTCGCGTCTTGCCACTGCAATATACGTTATCGGAGTAGAGGTCGCTATCGAATCTGATCTGCTGAGGGCGTCTGCACGAGAGGGCGTTGAAGGCATTTGGTATGCACGTGTCCTGTCAACGGCTGACAGTCGGAAATAATTATCGCCCAACAACCAGAGTTCGTGAGATACGAATGTATATGGCGGTGCAAGTCAATACGGACCTGTCGCACCCCGTCATGGACAGGGTAAGTTTCGAAGGTCTTCCATTTTTCGGTCGTATGGCCGAGGACTCTGCCTTAAGGTCGAAGAGCAAGGGTGACCAACTCCGCTGGAACTTCAAATATTACCTAAAACAAGCGCACATTTTGTATTCCCAGTCCGGTACGTGTAAGCGATACCACACCCACGTTTTAGTCAGTGTGGAAGAACCTATAATCTTCCGCCGAGGGTCTGAGGAGTTTGTCACAGATCTCATCGCTGGAGACGATAAAAAAATGGCTCTGAGCACTATGGGACTCAACTGCTGAGGTCATAAGTCCCCTAGAACTACTTAAACCTAACTAACCTAAGGACAACACACACATCCATGCCCGAGGCAGGATTCGAACCTGCGACCGTAGCGGTCGCGCGGTTCCAGACTGTAGCGCCAGAACCGCTCGGCCACCAGCGGCCGGCGCTGGAGACGATAGATAAGTGGATACCTAGGAGCTCTTTCGGGTCAACATGTATCACTTCCCGTAAAAATCTCTGCTTTGTGGCCCTTGGGTCTAGAGTACGTAGCGTGACACTGCAGCTTGATCGTGGCTTTCTAATACGAAGGAGCCATCGAATGTCAGGAACGTAACTATAACAGTCAACACTAGCGCGGTTGAGCGGTAAACAGTAACAAACCCGGAAACGCAACTCGGAGCGGCCGGGAGGTACCGCAACGCTACATAGCCTAACGCCGACTGCCATTTGACTAACCGTGCACGGCGGACGGCCAGACCCGAGCTTTCATACGTCGTCAACCATGCGTCTGTGACCTGTAGCCGTACATCCTCTTTATAATTCCCTCACAGGTCAGACGTGGCACTTGGAAGTTGCTTGCGCGTTATCACATCGAATGAATTCGAAATTGCGGATCAGGACTACCATCAGCTGTAGAACGGAAAGATGATAATGAAGATTTGTGCCGGGGCGGGACTCTAACCCGGATCTCCCTCTTATCGCGGGCGGCCGCCTTATCATTTGGCTCTCCGTGTACAACTCACGGCCAGACGCAGACTTCCATATGTCGTCAACCATGCGTCTGTGACCTGTGGCCGGTATTTGGTGGTTTTCTTGACAACTCTTCGATGCCCCTCTAGCCATACAGAACTCTGCTGTCTGCCGCAGTCGAGGAAGCCGTTATGGCTATAAGGTTGTTGGGATTTGCATTTGTCTTAGCTCTGCGACTCAAGTACGACAATACTAACGCTGTATCCGAACATTATGGGTTTGTTTGTTTCCTACTTATGCGCATTAACTTCCATGTTTCTTCGTTTGGATCTAGCTGCCAGACATCACACCAACTAGTAATTTTGTCGAAGTCATATTGTTTCGCCCTACAGTCATTCATCTTCGACACCTTTCCGTACATCACAGAACATATAATATGTACCATCCCGATGCAGTTTCCATCTACACTGCATTATGGTGTAAAATGACTAATCAACCAAAAATTGTCATGACACCTTGTGGCCAGTTTCTGTCGGATTTTACTGTTTTAGTGTATTTTTCGTAATATTTGAAAGAAGTGTCATTGTAGTTATTAATGTAGTATTGCAGGTTGTGATTAAATTTGAAATTGACGACTCAGAGCGTCGAAACTAGTTATGAAACCATTTAAATATTTCATTGTTTTAAAGACTATTGTTTGACGACCGTTTGTGGTGTCAAATAAACATTTTAAAATTATTGGTTTGTTTCGAAGATTTCTTCAATGTCGACGATGTCCATTTTGTGAATTGTAGTACACACATCCCATTAGAGTTTCGGCTCCACATCTCCAGGACACTCATTCTCTGTCGCCCTCGTGATGCACGTAGTGACTCATTAGCAGCTGCAGTAATTGTTAACACAACGCTTCCAAGTGAGCCCTATAAAGATTGAACAAGCGAACTCGCACTTATGGGGTACCTTGTAAGTTACATGCTAACAACTGCTTATCTGCTCTTTCTGGCAGAAACAGATTCCTAGCCTACTTGACTGATTTATCAACTTTCGTAGCCATACTCGCCATCATATCATGATCACTTATCTCCGTCTCTCTACCAAAGCCATCGATTAAGTCTGGTCTCTTTGTAGTTCCAAGGTCAAGTATATTTCCATTACTTTTTGACTGCCGAACTAGCTGC
Source organism: Schistocerca nitens (assembly GCF_023898315.1). NCBI lineage: Eukaryota > Metazoa > Arthropoda > Insecta > Orthoptera > Acrididae > Schistocerca > Schistocerca nitens. The sequence goes on from NC_064622.1 coordinate 237,004,624, forward strand.
TAAAGATAGTTTTCGAGCCGGCCGGAGTGGCCGTGTGGTTCTAGGCGCTACAGTCTGGAGCCGAGCGACCGCTCCGGTCGCAGGTTCGAATCCTGCCTCGGGCATGGATGTATGTGATGTCCTTAAGTTAGTTAGGTTCAATTAGTTCTAAGTTCTAGGCGACTGATGACCTCAGAAGTTAAGTCGCATAGCGCTCAGAGCCATTTGATAGTTTTCGAACTACGTGTTCAAAATTAATTTGCAAAACTCTCTATCTGCACTCCTCGCGATAAATGCATAGTGGTCCATGTCTATACCCGGTAGGTTAAAGTCCACTCCAACTAGTACTGCACGACCTGGGTATCTACACTCTATTCACCGTCGACCATCTTTGAACGACTCTAGAACTGTCACACCGCAATCAGGTGGCCAGTCCAACAATTATCTTGGTTTCACCTAGATATGTTATATCTGACCAGACAACTTCACTGTCACACTCAATTTCATCTTAAATAGAGATAAAAATTTTGTCAGGTGCAATGAATACTCACCTTAAATTGGCCTCTATTCTGCCTTTCCAATATACTTTCCACGAATCACTAAATATTTCCGAGCTTTCTATTATCGGTTTCGGCCAGTTCTTGGTCGCAACAAAAATTTGATGGGGAGAAGTTTTCAGGAGGTTAGTAAATTCGGGAACTTTGTTCAGGCCGGCAGCAGTGGCCGAGCGGTTCTAGGCGCTACAGTCTGGAACTGCGCGACCGCTATGGTCGGAGGTTCGAATCCTGCCTCGGGCAGGGATGTGTGTGATGTCCTTAGGTTAGTTAGGTTTCAGTAGTTCTAAGTTCTAGGGGACTGATGACCACAGCAGTTAAGTCCCATAGTGCTCAGAGCCATTTGAACCATTTGAACTTTGTTAAGAACACTCACAATTTACTGAGAAAATTTTCACTGTCAAAGTGTGTTTACTGTGAATGTGGTGTGATGCCCCAATTTTGGTATCGACTGATGAATGTTCATCAGAGAACCTCGCAATATTGCGAAAGCTATTATACCACATGTTTACTCCACAACTACTCTGGCAACCGAGCAGCTTCATTTGCATAGTGAAAAACAGGAAGAGTCTTACAAATGCACTCCTGATAACGCAGGTCTAGAAATCTACAGCCAAGACAGTCACAGAGTCGCGAAGTTGAGACCCTCCAAACGAAATAACGCCGATGATCGCTGGGAACAATGCTGCAGATTTCAAGCTCTGCTTATACCACACGCACGTTTCCAGCAGCCTTCATCAACTCCGACAGCCACCTGTATGAATTGAGGAAGGCCGCAGAAGCAATGCAACAGGCGTCGTTGGTGCTTACATGAGCCACAACCAGCAGATGACTACATCCTACACGCTAGATAGCCGCAAGCAAGACTGAAGTCCCCCGCCAGTCACACCGAGTGAACATTGGCTTTCTTTCCTGCTCCAAACACCACGATCTTAAGGGGCTCGATAAGGCGCCTCACGTTGGAGTTCCAGATAATTAACAAACCCCAACCCACGTTTGTGTGTTCGGACCGTGCTGAAGGAGCGGCCGCCTAACCACTCACAGGACGAATATGCGAGGCCAGGCGCTCAGCCTCCACACCCGTCCTTCGGCTCGAGTGGGGCGAACGCGTTACGTCTCGCCACTCACCCTGTTTTGAGGGGGGATTAACCACGTCGGGTACACGAGAAAGTGTCTTGGTAGCAGAGCCTGTGGGCTGAACAAGCGACACCATAGGCGTCCCGTGCGACGCACCAGATTCACAGCTAACGCTGCACCCCGAAGCAGCAGTCTGAATGCGGCTGACCATTCAACTGTTCGCGAACTGTAGCAAGCTCCTCCTGTAACCTACCCATCCTAGCTACGTATTTATGCTGATGTGTGAAAATCGCACCCAGCCGGAAAACTGTAAGGTTCGCATCCACTTTTCCTGGAAGCTACCTGCTCAAGGGCAGGACCTACCTGCGCCCATGGGAGTTGTCATCCACCGGAAACGATTCCTGCGCGGCACGTCCTACCTGCTTTCGAAGTCCTCGTCCACTCAAGTGACTGACATCTTGGCTAGCTACTTTAAGTGCGGGTCTAACTTGCGGAGTGTTCAGCTCATTCAGCTCGTTCTCCTTGTGTCTCTGTGTGCTTATACGTTCGATATGGAACTGTCAACAAGAACCCACGGTAAACCATGTGTCCACTATGATGGTTACTCGTACATCGTAAAGAGAACCAAAGCAGATGGGACTGTGATATGGAGCTATTCGAAAAATATTGACGAGGAATGCTTAAGACCAAGGATTGTATCGTGTTTAGTTCAAACGAGCATCAATGTGGGTCACAAGATGACACTCGCTTAGCAGTAAAAAAGACTCTGAATCTGGCGGAGAAGAGATCACGAGAGGAAGATACGATTTCTAAAGTATGTACTGAAGACTTAGGTGACTTGTACAATCGAGGGTATGATTTTGTTAACGAAATGCCAAAACAGCATGCAATGAAGACGATATTATACATATTACACATGTACGGGCCAAATCGTACGGCAATCAGAAAGAACCGGAGACCGACAAGAAGTTGATCTTCAAGCGGAGTTACCAAGCATGAATGACGGAGCAGTTTTCTCGTAAGTGATGGTAACTTTGGAGATAGTATCATAGTTTTTAGCGGAAAAGCAGGAAGAGAGCCTCTGAAGACTAAACAAGACATTTTTGTGGATGGGGCCTTCAAATGCTGTAGCAAGCACTTTTCATAAATTTTCATGTTGACTTCGGAAGTTCAAAGTACGAAACAAACATCTATCAGGTGGCTTTTGCATTCTCAAACATATATCCGTCTTTTCCGCACTGTTGTGGATAATGTACCAGAATGGATACCTAATAATGTCACCGCTGATTTCGAATCAGCTGCAATTTCAGCGCTAATAGCTGTGATCCCGTCGGTTCAAGGGCATCCTGCCATTTCCATATGAAGAAATCTCTCTGGAGGAAAGTACAAGACTTGGGACTTACTTGCGAATACAAAGAAGATGAAGAAGTAAGGTTGCAAATTCGCATGTGTACTGCCCTGGAGTTCCTTCGACCTGAAGATGTCTACGATGGGTGGCTCGTGATACATTTACAAGCACCGGATATCCCCAAGCTTTCTCAGTTTTTTGACTCTTTTGTAGATAGGTAATTGGAAAATGGCGAAAACCCGATCAGTCTTTGGAACTGCTACACACGACGCCATAGTACCACCAACACTGAAAGAAGTTGGCACAACAAAATTAATAATCCCCTCGAAAAACCGAATCCTAAAATTAAAGTCGTGATCGATTGTATAAAGACAGAAGCAGAGAACTCGGAATGTGCATTAATGAGGTCAGAATTAAGTACGGAACGCAAACGAAAGAAAACAACTTATACGAAACTTGACGAAAAGCTGGAAAAAATGGTAGAAAAGTATGAAGATAATGGTGACATCACGGCTTCTTTGAAAGCAATCTCCTATGTCCAAAAATTTGAATGAAGCCATATGTTAGTGTTGGACGATATATATGAAAAGAATGTACTAATTGTAAATAATCAAGGTAACTTACAAATAAAAATATTAAATTTAAATTTAAAAAATTAAATACAAAAATAAAAGATACACAATATTTGATTTTAAACACGCTTAAATGACAGTTAGCTCTTGCCATTTAGCCAGTTCAAAGACTGGATAAAGTGTGATGGGAGTCTGTTTAGTACAAAAAATCAATAGACATAACATTATCACTTCCTATAAGACACGACGTTCATGTATGGAGTACCATGAATGAGTGTTTGGTAGGTTTATATATATATATATATATATATATATATATATATATATATATATATATATATATATATATATAAGAACAAATACATAGTTTAAGAATCGTATCACTTCTACTTGTCAAACTCATATTTAAAAATAAACATAAAGTAAAGTATGGCTCGTAACTAAGGATGGATGGTATATCATGTATATGTAATGCGTTGTGGCGTAATGTGCGAGGATGAAGGCGACTTTCACAAAGGTTGCGCGTATTTGCCGCTGGCGACTGTTGCCCGACGATGTTTGCGGCAAAATATTTCCGCAATATTATGGCCACGTAATGGACAAAAGCAAGATAGTGGATGTTCGTAGAGCACTATTACATTTGCATTCAACAGGGAAAACAATCAGCAAGAACAAAAGGAATGGGGCATCATGGATGCGTTCCTTTTTAGAGCAGGCGAACTCCTTCCGAAACTTCAGCTTGTTAAATGACACTGGAGACATACCTTTTCCAGAATGCTGAAATCCGATTTCGAATATATCGTTTAAAAGTGATTGTCCGAGAGTTGGTGAAACTAATACCACTATTATCTACAATATGCAGGTTACAACCGTTTAGTTTACGGCTAGTGGGGGTTGATATAGTGGTTTCATATTTCTTTTCCAAGAGCTGAAAAAAATACATTTTTAAAAGATTACACCAGAGCTGCTAGTTATTTAGTGTTGCCTGACAAGTTTCGGTCTTGGCCTATTTTCAGATACCACGTGTTACACAGAAAAAAATTTCTAATCATTCGATGCGTCGAATGTGGATAATAAATGTAGGCCATCAATAATAGTGTGGTTCATATGGTAACTACTTATGTATTTTGTATTTAGGATGTGTTTGGTGTGGACAGTTCTGCTTATGTCATAACACTTACAAGTATCTCAGATCTGCGTTAAAATATGTCGCAATTGTGGTTACAACTTACTGTATTATTGAGGCGTGCTGCGGCTGCGTTGATGCTGTTTGTAGGTTTCCGCCCTCTGTCGGTGGCCAGACCGTATCCTTTAGTTGGCATGGTTGCAGTTCTTTGTCTTCTTCTCGTCTTGACTGACGCCACCCGTTTCGCAAGTGTTGCCTGTCCGCTAGTGGCAGCAGCCGCGGTTGTCGATATGTAGTGGCTGTTCCCGTATCTTTGGGGCGACGTCGTTGTTTCTCTATGTCCGATGAGTGTGGCAGTTCGGTTGGGGACTCAGGAGGAACCAGGTAGAAACGTGAAGGGACATGTACAGTACAAAAGCGTACAGGTCAACCTCGTCTGTTGACTGATAGAGACCGCCAACAATTGAAAAGGGTCGAAATGTGTAATAGGCAGACCATCACACAGGAATGCCAAACTGCATCAGTATCCACTGCAGTTTCTTTCATTCTGCTAACCGTCGTCAAAGTTGTTACAGTGAGTTCATTGTTCGTTTGTGTGCCTAATGAATTTGATTTCACTCCTTTGGTACTTGTTTTTGGCTGGCGTTGCGATTGTTTCCGTAATGACGTGTGGTTGCTCATTCTGGGTGGTTACATTTCGGTTTTGCCTCGCATCGAGTGGGGTTTTAGTTACTGTTTGTTTGTCTGGTGTTCTGTACTGTGACATGTTTGTTCAGATTTTCGGGTTTGTGGAATCGTACGGAAATCTGGTAATGGTCCCTTTCTCGTTCCGTATGTTCTAAATACAATATTCAGGGGGACATAGTGCAGACCGCCGGTTCCGGCTTTGGCGTGTTGTTCCATTCTTGCATTTGATTTATCGGACGTCTGGTGGCTTCAGCGAGATTATCATTAGTCATTCCTTAGACTGCCACTAGTCTGACTTACCATCTTGTGAAGTGAATGCAACTCTTGGCTGCCTATCTCATCACTCGCGAAAGTGTTTGCTGCCGGACCTTCTCAGAGGTCAATTCCTGGAGCACAGTCTGTGACTGGTCCTTGTGTTTTGTTATTGTATTATTTATTACCATACCTTGTAATGCCTACATTAAAGGTTATGTATGCACTAGTACTGTAAGGGTTGTGTTACACGGTTACCATCGTCTTATGTCACCCGTTTGGTGGTCAGTTACTTGTTTGTATTAATTAACCTTTGCCTGTGTTTGCTGCTTCACAACAGATTTCGAATTTTTTTTTTTTTATAATTGCCTACCTGATGCGTAACGCCTTCAGCGGTTATTGTGGTCATTTGCTTGAAAAAATAATTCGATATTTGTAATTCAACAGTAAGCCTTAAAACCTTATTTACTGCCATTCCTTGCGTCTGGTACCTTCTTCTGTATTTGTGACCACTTACCTTTTAATATTTCAATATCTGTAAGTTCTAACTGCAGCGAGGTCTTAAAGATTCTTTATTTATTGCCATTGTTGGCGTGTAAGGCCTTCAGCCGTGATCACAGAGGCTTATTATTTTAGACATTATCTGTATCTGTATTTTATGGTGACTTGCTAAATTGTAACGCACTGAAAACACTATTACATACACAGTTGTTCATTCCTTCATTAATAACGTGTGGTATTTTTTTTTTTACTTTTGAGTCTGGAATCACTGTTTTAAAAATAAATGTGTGTAACTGTAAAAGGCAAGCAATAGTAACTGATTACGGCCCCGTCCACAAGCTTGCCTCCCGTAATAACCCAGGTACCAATTATCTTCACATATATGCATAATATATATTAATTAATTGTTGTGCCTTCATTGCCCAGAATGATGTGACTCACGTGACAACGATATTTTATATACAGTGGAGAAGTTCCTCAATGAACTACACTGTGCGTCAGGCTTTCTTATTTATCGTAAATATTATCACAATTTTGACAGATGTTGATGTCATGTATAATCTTGGATGTAATCAATTTACTTCGCGATTATAATTAGATCAGTTATCCAGTGTAACACAGTGTTCCATCACATCACTGTTTTACAATAAATATTTCGTTTTCTTTCAGCACTATTTGAAAGCAAACATATTGTATAAATTGTATTTCAATGAAATCTACATACTATAATATTCTGCTGATATAATTCTCCTATATAGATTGCGATACACATATTGATTAAGGTACTCTTAAAGGTTTCAATGAATCGTTTGTAGTCGTGTATTTGATGATTAATGCATGGTGGAGTGCCTTGAATTTGCTTATTAATGTGCTACGGAAACTTTCTATGATTTTTCTGCTGTGTGGTTCTGTTTGCTGATTTAACATTTGTTCTCGGAACTTAGTCGTGTGAATGTAGATTTGTAAGGGTATTTCTTCTTGGATTTCCATCAATTGGCCTTTGAAGAAATTTGTAAAGTAGTGTAATTTCTTTCGTTATTTTGAATGGAGTGTGTATTATTCTCTTAGTTGCTCGCTGAAAATTGAAAGGTTACTTTGGCTTCTGTTTATGTATCCTGTATATCTCGTTTATAGCGGACCTGCATTTCAACGGGCTACATATCTATTCTTCGCTTTCATCTCTTGTTACTCTTGACCTACATTTAGAAGGAAGTTGCGGTTTTGTACCAACACTGAATGACAGTAACTAAAGTTGTATAAGGAAAGCTATTTTAATATGTGTTATAGTTTAAGAAATACGACATTCTGTATAATAGACGGTTCACTCTGGAGGAATTAGGTGAACATAGCTCAAATAATTGTGAAGATATATGTACCTAATGTCCTGAAAATGTAGTTTCGATAAAATTAGAAAAGATTGTTCTCAGTGTTTTTGGCTTACCGTATGCCTCTTTCAGAACGTTTCAACAGCATTATTCTTGCTGAGCAGCTGCTTCTTCGTTCTCTGTAGACTTTTTCAGAAACCTTTTCCTTAGCCGACCATGGTGGCCGAGCGGTTCTAGGCGCTTCTGTCTGGAACCGCGCGACCGCTGCGGTCGCTGGTTCGAATCCTGCCTCGGGCATGGATGTGTGTGTAGTTAGGTTGAAGTAGTTCTAAGTTCTAGGGGATTAATGCCCTCAGCTGTTAAGTCCCATAGAGCTCAGAGCCATTTGAACCATTTGAGCCTTTTCCTTATTCCGGACCGTTAGTGCTGACTTTTGCAACCCTTTCAGCTTCAACAACTTCCTGACAATCTTTGGCACTAAACAGACCTGTCATATTATTTCCTGGTTAGATGTCTAACTTGTCCATTAGTTTTGTCTTGCTAACTACACCATCACTGAAACAGATGGCAGCATCCGTTACACCTGAGTATTGTCAATCGAACAAACATCATTTTCGGTACTCTTTGCCACACGCTGCTGTTGAAACTCTCATTAGGTTTTAGTGTATGGCCATGTAGATATCTGCTAAGTAGTTTTGTATGTGCAAGGCCCCTGTATATTGGCTTTATTGCTTCCATGACTGTGGCAGGCCAGAAATGTTTATGGTGAAATTCCTTGCCCGTTGCATGAGCTTGGCTGACTCACAGACATTTGTTCAAAAAGCGTTTAAGACCAAATGTACAGTTGAAAAGTAGTTAAAAAATACCTTTCTTCAAAAGGAAAAAATTTCTGTTTCAGATGGTGACAAGAATATGTTTTCGAAAATTTCAGTCATTTCACGTCCAGGTCCCCTTAAATGTCCGTCTGTCCAACGTAGGCTTTATTACATTCGTTGCATTCGTTTTTTTTTTTTTTTTTACTGCTAGAATAGTTTTGACGCCATGTTTTGGTTACTTTACAAATTATGTTGTTGTGGAGTGTGCTTTTGTCAAAATTGCGATAATGCGTGCAATAAATAAACCTGCGTAATCCACTGTATATAACATGTCGTTGTCACGGGGATCACATCATGCTGGGTGATGAAGGTACCACAATTATACACTCCTGGAAATTGAAATAAGAACACCGTGAATTCATTGTCCCAGGAAGGGGAAACTTTATTGACACATTCCTGGGGTCAGATACATCACATGATCACACTGACAGAACCACAGGCACATAGACACAGGCAACAGAGCATGCACAATGTCGGCACTAGTACAGTGTATATCCACCTTTCGCAGCAATGCAGGCTGCTATTCTCCCATGGAGACGATCGTAGAGATGCTGGATGTAGTCCTGTGGAACGGCTTGCCATGCCATTTCCACCTGGCGCCTCAGTTGGACTAGCGTTCGTGCTGGACGTACAGACCGCGTGAGACGACGCTTCATCCAGTCCCAAACATGCTCAATGGGGGACAGATCCGGAGATCTTGTTGGCCAGGGTAGTTGACTTACACCTTCTAGAGCACGTTGGGTGGCACGGGATACATGCGGACGTGCATTGTCCTGTTGGAACAGCAAGTTCCCTTGCCGGTCTAGGAATGGTAGAACGATGGGTTCGATGACGGTTTGGATGTACCGTGCACTATTCAGTGTCCCCTCGACGATCACCAGTGGTGTACGGCCAGTGCAGGAGATCGCTCCCCACACCATGATGCCGGGTGTTGGCCCTGTGTGCCTCGGTCGTATGCAGTCCGGATTGTGGCGCTCACCTGCACGGCGCCAAACACGCATACGACCATCATTGGCACCAAGGCAGAAGCGACTCTCATCGCTGAAGACGACACGTCTCCATTCGTCCCTCCATTCACGCCTGTCGCGACACCACTGGAGGCGGGCTGCACGATGTTGGGGCGTGAGCGGAAGACGGCCTAACGGTGTGCGGGACCGTAGCCCAGCTTCATGGAGACGGTTGCGAATGGTCCTCGCCGATACCCCAGGAGCAACAGTGTCCCTAATTTGCTGGGAAGTGGCGGTGCGGTCCCCTACGGCACTGCGTAGGATCCTACGGTCTTGGCGTGCATCCGTGCGTCGCTGCGGTCCGGTCCCAGGTCGACGGGCACGTGCACCTTCCGCCGACCACTGGCGACAACATCGATGTACTGTGGAGACCTCACGCCCCACGTGTTGAGCAATTCGGCGGTACGTCCACCCGGCCTCCCGCATGCCCACTATACGCCCTCGCTCAAAGTCCGTCAACTGCACATACGGTTCACGTCCACGCTGTCGCGGCATGCTACCAGTGTTAAAGACTGCGATGGAGCTCCGTATGTCACGGCAAACTGGCTGACACTGACGGCGGCGGTGCACAAATGCTGCGCAGCTAGCGCCATTCGACGGCCAACACCGCGGTTCCTGGTGTGTCCGCTGTGCCGTGCGTGTGATCATTGCTTGTACAGCCCTCTCGCAGTGTCCGGAGCAAGTATGGTGGGTCTGACACACCGGTGTCAATGTGTTCTTTTTTTCCATTTCCAGGAGTGTATATGTATTGCACATACATTAAAATAATAACGGTACAGTAAGGCGTAATTATAATTGTGACATCTTCCAACGCTGATCAGAGATACATTCAAGTATGATGACATAAATAGAAATGTACACACCAAACACATCCTAAACACAAAATAAGTAAATAGTTACCGTATGAACCATATTATTTATGATACCTTTATTTTCTAGAACCAACTCATCCACCCAAAACAGATTTTGTTCTGTGTAAGTAGTGGATTGTGAAAATGGGCGAAGTCATAAACTAGTTAACCAAAGCTAAATAATTAATTTACAACTTTACTGAAAATGTTTAAAATTCTCTTTTTTACACATTTTTGAGGTGGCAGATGCGATGCACTGAAAAATTTTATATCTTTAAAGTTCATTTCTCATCCACATGCTTCTTGATACGAGGAATTTGCAACGCTTTGGTGGGAGGGCCCAAAGAATTTATTAAAGTAGCGCACCAGAGTTACACAACCATCGCAATAAAATAACAAATGTTGGCAAATTGATGTCCATTTACAACGCGTGATGAAGCTTCAAGGACGTTCAGGCGTCTTCATAAACGAAGAAGAATAAAATTTCCGTTCAGTAATGCAGATCGTCCAAAACGATAGAAGTGAGAAAGTCCTTTTTCAGAATTTGCTCTTTCTATACATTACTGTTTGTTTCTTTGCTGTAGTTGTAGACGTATTTATCACGTTCATGGATTTTCCGTTGGTTGTCTCGTTTGCCCAGTTTTAAATACCGGTAGCTGCTTCTGTATTCTTAGAATAGTGGTTCGTGTAATTCGTTAGAGGAACCTAATCTCCAAGAACTAAATAATACTGTTTCACGTGATTTAACACAGCAGCACTGTCGGCTGAGAAGAATAATCGAGGCTGACAGTGACAGACAAACACATTCAGACAAGAACTGAGATCGATGTGGTCTGGGCGTTGACGCGTTGAACAATGTTACTAGCAACAATATCGCGGCCAACGTTGACGTAAAATAAGGCCTTAGGCTCTCCTACCTGCCGAGCGGTGATTCTACCTGCCGGTCGGAGATCGGACGGAGAGATTGGAGGATCTTTTCTGGGTGTGAATTTCAGTGGGTGCGAATTTCAGTGGGTGCGAATTTCAGGACACTGTATACGCAACTTTTTACCCTCCTGACATGTCACTTATACACGCTGATACTCTATGAACTGTATAGAACTGTTCATAATAAAGCACGAGTGAGCTACAGACTGTCTGAGTTTAAATTAACAAAACGCGAGATAAAACATCTTAAATGCAAAAACATGCACGACATTTCAGCAATATATACTACTAATGAAGCAGAGGAAAATCTAAATACGTAACTTGCTGCCCTGCAAATGTGTCACGGCTGACACTTGTAGCCGGACTGAATGTCAAACAAGGCTGTACCGAACGGTCACTTCTCTTCAGAAATAACAGATGAGCAACCACTGTGCTACTACTGCCTGAATACACACTTACATAACGCGAGATTAAACCTCCTCAATCCTGAAGGCTGTACTTGACATTTAATTCAACTAAGCGTAGCAACAGACGCGTTGTTGATGAATGTTCAACCTGCCGTTTTCCTTGAAGTTGTGTAATACGAAAACACTGAAATACGACAATTCTTTAACCACTAACATGACATTTTCCGACGACTCACTATAGAAAATTGTACCAAAACAACGTTTTCTGGACACATATTCAATAGCGGTGCTCTGACACATCATATATACATAGCTCATTAGTTATGACATGTAACTCACCTAATGTGGTTTCCAACTACTGCGCTTCCGTAAGCTCGTCAATATGATGGTGTTTTCAAACAAAAAATAATGGTGTTTTGAAACCACATACATTCATAGGTCGTAGGTTACAAAACTTATCAAATATGGACTCCAAACGAAATCCAGTAAGGCATCTCAAACCTTGCTTGTGTTACACAACGTGATGTTGCATATCATCAGCCAGGTATCTCTCCAAGAGGTAAGAAATTGATACGTCTTATTCAGGCCTTTTGGCTACGGAATGTTCAGGAACGTGAAATTCCACCTTGTGACGTCACCAAACTTGTAGCCTTCTGCGTCCACGAACGCTTTCTCCTCCCCATGAGGATATCTTATCGTTTAACCCACACCACTGCACATCGAAAACATCCTCGACTTGATTTCACGATATCTTCGTGTATCCAAGTTACATTATCTGACGTATTAGGGTCAAAGTAATAAATTATATTCATACTCTTTTGTAGCTACTATGTGATACCATTTGTACAAAAGTGTGCCAATCTTTGTGCGATAAATAATAATGATTGTAACCAGCATTAAAAACAGAGATTGACAACTCATTCAAACGCTCGGGACGTAACAAGGCAGGAGGAATATAAGTCATTACTTGAAATTTAGAAATCCATTGGGGCAAGGGTCAAACAAACGATTATTCAAGCTAGTGTGAAGAATTTATGGGCCTGCATACGTGTTGTAGAAGCATGGTTACAATATTGCCTGTAAAATTATATAAAACAAGTTCTGTAAGAGTTGATACGTGGTTAGTCCAGCGAAAAACTTTTCGCACGCCCCATTTCGGAATGAAACGCAACAATACGGTAGCAACATAAGGAACGCTCTGCCACACACTTGACAGTGATTCGCAGAATATTGATGTATTAGAAATACAAAAACTATCGCATGCGCTCACTACTAGATGCGGTCGAAGTATTGCTGTTTTAGACCAACAGTCTATAATTGTAGAAGGTGAAGAATACAGGAAAAACAGCCACGAAATAGCATCCTTGGTAAGTGAGAAAATCCAGTTACGTGTACCAGGAACTACAATATTGAGAGGACATTCAACTCACAATATGGCAATGGGAATATCTGTTCAGCACGCATTTCTGTGCTGTCTCTAGCTGTGAAATAAACTGGGCATCGTAGTCGAATATAGCATGCATACGTTTCAATTTCTTTCTCCCAAGAAGGAAACAGAGTCGTGAACTGCTTGAGACTATGACTGCAGGGAAAGTAAAATGGGGTACCTCTGTTCATGTCAACAATCAGTGGTAGTAAGAAGTACTAGAATTCTAAGTGAGCGGCACATTGTCGGGAGATTGCCTTCTGCGCTGGAGAGCTTTCCACGAAATGTCGCCGAAATCAGGACTTTAAGAACTGGATGTGACCCGTCGCTGTAATATATCAATATGTAATTAATTTATTTCAGATTATTTTGTTACAGGTCAGTACGTTTCTGGCTTTACAGGTTTCTGGTTCGGTCAGATGTTTTTGAACTACTCCATAGGTAGACAGATGTTTATCAGTGTCCTTCCTAATAACTGTTGTCTCAAAATATTACGTCTCTAATCTCAGAGATAGTATCGTACGGTGGTGGTCACTATGCACTCCAGAATATCCAGGACAGTCTACTTCAGGTGCACCATACAGCGAATGAGATGATATTCCAATTGGTATCCAGGCATGAGGGAATTTGAGGCAATTAACTGCGAAATCAGATAATGAAGCCCGCACAGCACCTACAGTGGCACAATGTAAAGCTTATCGGCACGCAGTGACCTCACTCTTGAGGAGAAATGCTGCATCTTTATGAGACAGAGCGGCTGGATATGAAAGATGATAATTTGTGATTGGTTGATCTACACACCCGACCATGGCAGAATTCCTTCCAGTTGCTGACGAGGAATATATGTCCTTTGGACATGCTTCAGTAGGTACTGGATATAATGCTCTAAAGAGCGGTTTCTCTCTTCTATCGAGAAGCATCTCAAGTTTGTGGATTGTGTGACGTACCACTGGCAGCGTGCCAAATTTTAACCGAACAACCGTCGTTTGTTGGCAAGGAATGCGACTCTACCTATAGACCTGTCCTCTGTTTTAGATGACGACCGAATGAGAGTAAAACGGGCCTTAAGAATTTGTGAGGGTAGTTCCATACATTAATCAGAGTGACTGACTCTCTCCTATTTTTATATCAGTTGTCACTCAATTGCAAACATTTGGAAACTGATTTTATCTAGCCTTATTTTACACATGCAGTTATAAATTTTCAAACATGATCGTATCTTGGGGACGTAGGCTTGCGTGAGGGGATACAACTCTACATATGGTCTACAACACAAGCAGTTACCATTCCTCTGACTGTTTAGCAAAACTATCGGAAAAAATATAGATCAAATTGAGAATTTGTCCAATTCATTCTAAATTTCATGTGAAAACAATAGATATGGTATATCTACTTTTGTAGAACGGTTCAGAGGTAGCAGGTATAGACCTGCGCTGTAACACCCATAGTAATAAGTATTGTAGCCTCCACAGGAGGCAAAGCAGTCACGGACTCGGGCATGTAGTCGATCAAAAAGTGACGAATACTATCTTGAAATACGTTATTTCACAACTGTCTGATGTGTGCGTGTAGCTCTGTCACTGTGAGAATTGTGAGTGGACGAGTCGTATGAGTCAGTTGTCGTCCCATCTGGTACCACACGGGTTCTATTGGAGACGAATACTATCTTGAAATACGTTATTTCACAACTGACCAATGTGAGCGTGTAGCTCTGTCACTGTGATTGTTGTGAGTGGACGAGTCCTACGAGTCAGTTGTCGTCCCATCTGGTACGACACGGGTTCTATTGGAGACAAGTTTGGCGATCCTGCTGGGCAGGCAACCTGCAGCACGTCTTTCAGAGCACTTTGACTTTCACTGGCTGTGTCTGGACGAGAATTATCTTGTTGGAACATTACATGAACTCCTTGTTGTAGAAACTATAAAAGAACTGGTCGAACAATATTCAGGATATAACGAGCGCAGGTCAGCGTTCCCTCCGAAAACACTAAGAAGAACGAGAGTTGTAGCTTAACGGACCCCATACCGTGTGGCCTTGTATGGGACCAGTGTATTACTGATTATTCAAGACAGTGTTTGCCAGAACTACGTTGTATGTGCGAACGACCGTCACTTTCCTGGAGGCAGAATCTCCTTTGGCCGCTAAAGACCACAGTGTGCCATTCGATCATCCAATCGGTCCTCTAACGACACAAGTCAAGCCGTGTACGTCGATGACTTGCGTTAGTGGAAGATAGGATAGAGCAGGGCCGCACAAGGTGCATGCACCTGTGCATCGCACAGTGCAGGGTGCAGAACACGGCTGCGCTATGTTGACGACGGTGCAGACCCCCCACTCCTCGGCTTCGCGCAACTGCGCTGCCTCTCACTTCCTTAGCTTGTGTCGCTCGCGCCGCCTGTCTCGACCTGTTTCAAAGCTTTTACCCTGTTGTCTTCGTCATTGCCAAGTAATAATGTACCCTAGGTGGAGAGCTTAGTTGGGTGTACCGGTACAAAAGAGATTTATATAACTGTAATGGTAACAATTTTAAATTTGGTTTCAACACAAATGTATCTTCCTATGTGCTCTTTATTTTATTTGCAATTATTCTACTAAGATCTGGAACAAGAGATTGGCTGACAGCAATTCTGAGAGAATTTTTTAAATTACAATTAGAAATACTCGCACGCAATCTGGTTTTTGTATAAGACAAAACAGAAAAAAAAACCTTTCACATACACAAGTGGAACCAAACATAGAAATAATCTTCGCTGCTTCTCTGTGTAACTTGGGAAATTCTTCCTTCGGCAAATTCTGGTAGAATTGGAGCAAACCTTTTGTATTGTAAAACACATCCTTTCGGTTAACATCGCTTTGCAAATCAATTAGTTCGAAATGTAAATCTGAAGGCGCACTTTCAGTATCCATCGAAAAAGGTTTCGCAAATACATCGAGAATTGGCTGCAGGTAGGTAATTTCCTGAAACAATAACAAAGTCAATGTTAATAAATGGAAGTAATGTAAGCCGCTGTTTCGAAGTACTAAAATGCGATAGATGTTAATAAACATGTAATGTGTACTATTGGTTTTAATGTAATGTTACACTTGCGTATGTAACGCAATCTCCTTTATTTAGCTGTATGTCATATACCGGCACATTACCTGGAATCGGTCGTTAAACGCATTTCCAATGATTGTAGCACATCGACGTATTTTTCAAAGCGCGCTCCTCCCTGCACAGATGCTGTCAAACAAAAACATAGTACCGTTTTGATTAGAGCGGTTATAAAAATCAGGCTGTTTCTAATAAAGGTACAATTTATATGTCGCTTACCTGGTTCAGGAAAGTGTTGCGTATTTTTCTCTGAAAGGTTGTTTTTGAGGAGCTTCAGTTTATACTGGAAAGCGTTTATTTTGCTGATCATATCGTTGATGAGATTGTTTTCTTTTTGGAGTTTCAGACTTAAATCATTTAGGAGAGCCATAATGTCTGCTAAAAATCCTACATCAGCTACACATTCAGGGTCATGAAAAAGTGGCTCCGGACGTTCTTTACTCTCCAAAAACTGAGCCACAGTGTGGCGTAGTCGAAAAATTCGGGAAATCACTTTCCCTTTGCTCAGCCAGCGCACCTCAGCGTGGTAGGGAATATCTGGATACTCCTCTTCAAAGGAAATAAAAAATTCTTTGAATTGACGATGAGTGAGTCCATGAGAACGAATGTAGTTCACGATACCCACCACTACCTTCATCACATCTTGAAGACCGATAACTTTCGCACGAAGAGCCTCTTGGCGTACAAAACAATGAACGGAAGGTAAATTCAGCATGTTACGTTTTTTCCGCAGTAGGCCAGTAAACCCTTTTGCTTTACCGCACATTGCTGGTGCCCCGTCTATGGTTACGGAAAACAGCTTTTCCCAAGGGAGTCCTAATCCTTCAGCTGCCATTTCAACAGCTGCTAAAATATCCGCCCCTGCAACAGTGTCCTTCAGCGAAATCATATCCAGGACCTCTTCCGTTACATGTAGGTCGTCGACCACGCCAACCAAAAATATTGCTAACTGAGCCGTGTCGTTAATATCCGTGGACTCAATAAGTGTAATGGAGTACGCTAGGAAGTTTTCAATTTTGGCTGCCAGTTGTTCATGCAAATTCTCAGCAATGTCGTTGATTCTCCGATGTATTGTCATTCTGGAAAGTAGTATTCTGCTGTACGCGGGAGCTAATGTGGGATTCATTGTCTCTACTACGTCCAACATAATGTTTTTTATTAATGGCCCGCCCATAAATGGCCTCCAAGCTCTTGCTAAACGTAGAGCAACTTTGTAACTAGCTCTGAGAGTCCTTTCGCAACACCCCTCATCTTCTTCACCCTAAAGTAGAGAAAAAAAAGATATATTAGAAATAATTTATACGAAAACGAAAACTAAGGAATCTAAACAAATGTTATTTCGTTTCGCATGACCTTTAACCAAAATATACATGCTAAAGTACTTGCAACAAACCTCGTTTGTAGATACAGAATTCTCCCTTTTAAAGCGTAGGTACATGTAGCTTGCGGATGACAATGAGCAAATTATCAGTACGTCTACCGTTCCTCACAAAGCATTTTTTGTCATCGGGTCAAAACTGACATAATCTTTCCAGATGCTCTAATTTCTTACAGTAGTGTACTTCTCTTCTTTATTATTGATCAAGCCGCTACAATTTTTAATTCTTTTATTATTATTTGGAAACTTAATGATGTTTATTTTACACTATCACTAACAGTGCTTCAAAGAATTTATAAGAAATTTATGTTAGTGTTTCAGCTCTTTCGTCTAGTAAAGATATTTACGACCCTTAATGATGTAACAGTAGAGCACCCTAAACCCAAATAAGACCAACAATTTCACAGTTTGAGTGGTATATATATGTCGCCTATCTCACTGCCATTGTCGCACTCGAGGACAGGCCATGGTACTTTAACTCCGTCGAAATAAACCATGTGGTACCGTCCCTCTGGTATATACTGTATTTAGTATTCAAATTGGTGAAAGTCACTGACTACCTATTCGCCGCCTCTTCAGAGATTTCAGTACCTGTACGGCAATCAAATATTAGTGTGGATATGTTGGATGAATTACGACGTCACCTGGCAATCGGATTGTTCGTAGCGCACCAGTGACAGTGTAGTAGCCGCCGTATTCTCACTTGCATATTTATAGTCTCAAACGGCCAGCAGTAATAGAAACTAATTAAAAATCGGCCTTAGTTGGTAGTGAGCCAAGTGCTGTCTTACGTTACGCAAATGCGAAGTATGTTCCCATTTCCCCAAGCTTTACGACCAGGGGTCTGATGCAATGAACGTAGCTTTATTGCCGTGCGGATTGGCCGAGCGATTAGAGGCGCAATTGACATTGGGCTGGGCGGCCCTCCCGCCGGAGGTTCGAGTCCCCCTCGGGGATCGGTGTGTGTGTTGTTCTTAGCCGAAGTTAGTTTAAGTAGTGTGTAGGTCTAGGGACCGATGGCCTCAGCAGTTTGGTCCCTTAGGAATTCACACACATTTGAACACTTTATTCGTAGCTTTCTTCTATCATATGAGACCATATTTCGGTTTAAGAGTCCAACAGTGCTGGAACTGATGTGGTAAATTCCACTAAGTCTTACAAACGATAGCGTAAAAGAGAATAACACTGTAGCACGAAAACTTTTCGTGTAGTTCCTTTTGTACTCGTAACTCTACTATTCTGTTAACGCTTGGAAATACTGTTTCATACTATGGCGATAAACAACCATGGGAAACTCCTCATTCGATTCTTGACGTACCAAAAAGGTCTGAGGTACTCAAACATCTTAAAAGGTGATGTTCGTCTGTATATGAATATAAATGGGAGGCAACTTTAGAGAAACTGACGTTTCGGATCACTGTCAAATAATTAACATTGCCTTTTGTGTACGGAAATAGTTTACTGTAGAATCATATGATGCTGTAACTTACGGTTACATGTAACTAGGCTTTTATTTTCTTTAACATTTCTGTTATTCCTTTACAACTATTGAGTCATATGTCCTTCATACTTATAAGAAATCTGTTCCAGTATGAATGTGTTCTAATTGTAAGCTCATGATGTTCACGGTGACAAACATCTAAGTTGACAGCTGTCAAGTGAGATGGAGATATTTAGTTGACAACACAAGAAAGGTGTCTTCATACTCGTTTCTTTTAGCGTTTTCCACAAAAGAGAGTTTGACTATTGCTATTATTGAAAGACAGCATTACGGTGGTCATTTTCGATCACCGTGCCATCTCTAGTCTTTTAACGTCACAGTTCCATGAGGCGTCCTCTACACAGACGTGCTCTTGCGTTGATTCCAGCGACCATACATTTCCACGAGCTATTTCCTCACTGGTCATCACAACACCAACCACGTAGCTTGCCCATCTTGGCTTAATTTATGTAAATTCTTTTTCGTTTACAAGCTTTAACCATTTAAGTGCTGGGGCATATTGTCTTCCTTTTCCGGAATTTTCCCGCCATTTAGACCAAACGGCAGTGAGGCACTAACGTAATTTGAAAATTGTAGGCCCATCTCTTCGTTATGGGGAACTTCAAAGTTATAAAATAATTATACGAACAGACTGAAAGTTAAGATTTATCAGGACAGTTACACTAATTAAAAACGAATTTGTAACCCCACTGTGGCATCATTTCTGATAAGATACTCCTGTGGTCTAGACAGGTGAGTACTGATGAAACGTCAACCTTATGAGTTTCCGTCAAGGACGACCAGGACTAGAAGAAATCTGGTGTTGGACTCACGAAGGTAATTCAGGAAATCAGCTAGACGTGTTATATTTAATGTTCGGTAGTTAGATGAATATGGCAACCTCTGCAGGGGTGAAAGTAAAAGTAAAACGACCAAACTACGAGTTAGTGGAGAATGTTTCGAATTTCGTGGTGTTGTCAATCTTTCTTGTAAATTTCTACCTTCAGTTTTTTCATTTCGAACGTAGGTGCGCGACATTCCAGTGCCAGACTCTTCATAAATAATACACTTATAAAAGTTTTAGTTTTGTTCTTTTCGTGCGAGTTTAACACTGTGTTTACAATGATAATCAAGTAATAGATTATGAGAATGTTAAAATATTTAATGACCTCGTTCGCAATAAAAATTAAAATTAAAATACGCTGATAACAGGTTTCCGTTGACTGATAACCATCTTCAGATCAGGTTTTCTAAAGACTCAATGCCTATGTTAATGAATTCCAGTGACCCCAGACCACCACCATTTGCGACTTCAATAGTGTCAAGTGAGAGCACATTCGTGTGGGCGGGTGGAGGGTGGCGGAGTTGAGGGGGAGGAGGGGAAGGAGGCGGGGTGGGTAGAGATCAGTGATGGCCGTGTGTTGGTTTAAAACGAGTCCACTTGAGAGCCTGCAGGGTCTTTCGCATCACATCTGGGAAGGAGGCGGGGTGGGTAGAGATCAGTGATGGCCGTGTGTTGGTTTAAAACGAGTCCACTTGAGAGCCTGCAGGGTCTTTCGCATCACATCTGGTTCCTTCCCGTCCAGCGTTCACTCTTGAAACTGACAAGGTGTTTACACATCTTGTAGCCACACCAGCGACTGTTCACTAAATCATATGGACTATTGAGCACTCCTCACCTAGGAAAGCCACCAGTCACGGTGACATTCAGAACCGTGTTCTCCAGGAGTACACACATCAGAAATGGCATCCTACAACTGCAACACTTCCCTGTCTATTCAGATGCGGCCAAAGTCCTCACGTCCTGAAAGTCAGGAAAGACCAATCCCTGCCACAAATGTACCGCCCCATCACCCTGATGGACACTCTCACCAAGGTTGTTGAGAAGGTAATACGGAACCGATTCACACCGTTCTGTATCGACGATGACATCGTGCGCCCGGAGGGTTTCGGCTTTAGAAGTCACCACTCCACAAGACGTAAGATCTACGAAATGAACAAAGTAACTATCACTGTGCTCTTGGACATCGAAGCTGCAATGGATCGTCTCTGGCACAACGACCTCATATGCACACTCATAGACGCTGGGTTCCCCGATGGAGTCATATGTCTCCCACACTCATACCGCACAAACACATTGTTTATCATGGACATTCGGGGCAAACAGTCATCACAGCACAATATACTAGCAGTGATATCCCAAGATAGCACCCCGGCCCCCTCTTGATGAAACTCTACATTAATGATATCTCAACGTCACGCTACACGATGGTACGCCGACACTGCTGAAACGCCTGGCTGGTTAAATCCACGGGACAGAAAAGGTATTCGGAATTGAGGAAAGGGGCCAAAAATGAGCGGCTGTCAGTTGAAGGGCTTATTTCCATAGTGGTACAAGTCCATTGTTGTTCATTCTGAGATACAGAGTACTAAAGCTAAATGCGCGCTGAAAAATCTGCAATTGCAGGTTTTTTAGCGCTCATTTAACTTTAGGACTTTGTATCTCAGAATGAACAAAAATTGACATGCACCACTATTGAAATTAGCCCTTCAGTTACACTCGAATACATATAACTTTATTTAGTTACCCAAACTATACAGCGCAAATTTCGGAGCTTAACTATCGACTGAATTTGTCACAGAATTTTATGGTTCAAATGGCTCTGAGCTCTATGAGACTCAACTTCTGAGATCATTTGTCCTCTAGAACTAGTTAAACCTAACTAACCTAAGAACACCACACACATCCATGCCCGAGGCAGGATTCGAACCTGCGACCGTAGCGGTCTCGCGGTTCCAGACTGCAGCGCCTAGAACCGCTCGGCCACTTAGGCCGGCCCACAATTTTATGGCTTAAGGGGACAATCTCTTTTATTTTGAAAACGGCTGAATGCCCATGATTTTAAACACAACTACAATAATTTTTCAAACGACAGAAAGCACAAGGTTTTAAACTTAAATTACATTTCAAATGAGGCTGAAGGCGTAAGCAATCTAAGACTTGACAAGTAAGGAATTTTAAATTTAAAACGGCTGAAGGCCCATGATTTAAAAACACAACTACAATGAATTTTCAAAAGGCAGAAGGCTCAAAGCTTGATCCAAAAGAAATATTTTAAATGAGGCTGAAGGCCCAAACAGTGCAAGACTTGACAAGCAAGTAACTTTCAATTTTAAAACGGCTGATGGCCTATTATTTAAAACCCAACTAAAAGCATACAAATTCAAACCATCAGCTATGAGTCATTAAAATACACAGTCAAACACCAATAAGAAAAGGCAGTACAGCCAGCGGTGTTCAGGAGTTTCCGGGTGTCGGTCTGCACTTGAAATATTAAGGTTCACTTAGGGGAGGCAGGTAGTCGGCCAAACTATATCCGATCCGCCGGCAACCCAACCAAGAGACAGTCAACGGACCCACCCACAGGACGACTTGCTTTCCACCTTACTAGTACACAATGAACTACAAAGCCAAAACGTAAAAGGCGTAGCTGCCCACAACCAAGTATGCATAAGCTGTCAAAACTACACGCACGTGTTGGACAGAGACAACACGGTGAGGAAAGGACACTGCCTTAATTTTACGGCAGCAGCCAGGGCAGGTAACCGGAACGCTAAGGGCCACAAGGCAGAAAATTCCGCTGGTGCACTTGAACTTCAAATAACCAAAATACAGTTAAAGTCCACCGGGTGGTGGCCAAACTTTCGCCAACTCGAACACTTGCTGCTGCTCACGGGAATGCTCCCAACAGCCAACCATGAAAACCAACGTCACAATGTGAACAGACTGGCGTCGGTAATTAAATCACCACTCAACATTGATGTCCTGGGTCGGTGAGCCACGAACCTCGTAGCAATGAGAACAGCTCTCACACACTCCGACACTGCGTACAGGCTGTCAGCGGGCTCGGCCCACTGCGCCGCGCGGAGCTCTCCTGGCTGATCCACACCAACTGACCGACTGCTCAGAGCCAGTACGCCGACCACATTTATAATAACTTGTCAATCCAAATCACACAAACTACACACATCTTCACGATCCCTTGCAGGAAGAACTAGAAAATGCTAGCGGCAGTGACTGTACAACTACAGGGACGAATCACGAGTCGGCGCAGACAGCCAACCCATAAGCGATCGCCGGCCAAATACACGTCGTCCGTAAAGACGACCGACCGACGACCAACCAAAGTCGTCCCCACAGCAACCGTGTGTGTCGGCAGCCGTCGGGCGAGTCATGGCGGTCCGGACCTCACTGCTGCCACCCCCCAACTGAACTTGTGCCAAGTACCAACTCTAACACTGCCAGAACCGAGCTAACCCACGATCGGGAAGTAATAGCAGTCCAGCAAAGATAATACAGAAGGTCCTATATCGATAAGCACTGCTGCTGCAGCTCACGGGCAGGCAAGGCAGCAATTCAGTGACACCAGTAATTGAAAATTAAGATAACGAGGTGGAAGTACGGTAAAACAGGAACCAGATGTAAAATAAGAAATGGCACGAACACGAGCCAGGCGCGGCTCAACTACCATCCTTGCACAAGACTTGACACCATCGCACATTAACAACAGACTACTGACAGCACTCAGAACTGTTTAGCCTTGGTTGGAGCTTTGGCATATGAAATTAAACGTCGACAATTGCGAGGCAATTCATTTACTCGGAGACTGAAAGCACTGCGCTAACACCAAGAGTGCAAACACGCTTTGGTGCGGAAACCAGATACCTTGGATTCTGGGTTGACTGGAAGTTTACTTGTGGGAACAAATACGATACATGACCAAAAGAGCTATAGCGAGGCTCAGATAACAATACGCAATGCTCATCAGGGTTAGTACACTGACTACGAGGATGTCCGTGCCCATTTACACTTTACTGATTATATCATCGATGACAGACGCAGCTCCTTGTAAGCGTACTGTCATATCGCTGGTTTAGTTGTGGAGTATATTTGCGGGCAGCCGCACCTAGAGCGTCGAGCGCGGGACACGGAACTGTTATGTTGTGTAGGGTGTAGCTCTGCATGTGAGAGGCTGTTTTTTAGTATTCAGGTTGAAGTGTTGCTACAAGTGCTGTTACAGTAAAGTGATGAAATATGGAAGTGATTCAGAGGAAAGCGTGTCAAGAAGTAATGAAAAAATGAGCAGTGCTGCTGATAACGTATTTGTGTATCCTCTCGTTGCGTGTCGTACCATACTGTATCAATCATCCGCACCGTGTTCGGTCTCCAAGAATGAACTAATGTGAATCAGTAATACTATTTACCACTAAAGAGAGCATTTACGTGCGAGTGTCTTGTAGCGAGCTTGAGGACGTGCGTTCGATCGTCGCGTTTCCGCATTATCAACAATCAGCCGCGCCGCGACCGTTACGCGCACGCTCGTACAAGTGAGGACTGAGAACTGAAACATTAACTTTACGAACAGTGTTATTTCATTACTAGTGACAATGAGGACTATTACCAGATATCTGTATGTGTGACGAGCGTAAGAACTTTCGTTCGATCATCCGGGTTCCGCATCATCAACAATCACCAGCGTCGTGTCGGTTACGCGTAGGCTAGTTCGAATGATATTTTGGACTGTTAATCATCAAGATTGTTTATTATGATAAACATTTACGATTTAGAGGGTAAACAATGCAACCTGTGGTTTCCGTATCGTCTCAGAATATAGATGTTCACACCAGACATAGGACAGTGTTGTGTTTTAACGTTGAGTGGCTCCCCTAAACCTGCTTGCATATTTCGATAGATAATTTCAGGCAAGCCAGCAGCAGACTGGAGCAGAACAGTACGACCGCCGCGGGATTACCACGTACGTGGTGTGGACAGGGCGCACGGTCAAGAAAAGCAACGGTCACGAAACGACAAACAGTTAAAAGTAGCTCACCCGTTAGTACTCCCGGGTGTGTTACATCCTGTCTGCGGATACGCAGTGGCTAAACACATGAACCGCATCGTAAGCGATACTCCCAGATATAGCCTGGCAGTAGGCCTTCGCAGCGAATACCGCCTGTGCTCTCTTTCGGACGTATTAAAAAAACACGCCACACGACTACAGAGAAAATCTAGTCACTCGAATAACCTTAACATGCTACGACTGGGGAAAACTACGATCACAAAGATAGATGAGTACACAAGCGCCCAAAAGCACTGCTCCTTAGTGACTAACCATGTACGGTATTTACGCTGTCACACAAACCACGAAATACGGCTAGCCCCCTCATTAGAGCTATTGACTAACACTGCTAGGTGAGCCGCATCCAATAGAATTTTCAGTCGCAGGGAAGTCGAAGACAGTACACAACCCAGTTCCCGACACAATCTATACCCGTCATTTCTTTGAAGAGCCATAAAACTGACTGACATAGACAACACTGCCATGTCAGAGAAGCAGCCGCAGCAGCTGACCCTCGAGACTTCGTCAGTGCTCAGCACCAGCGGCGCCCCTCTCCTCGACAGGATTTAATCATTATGTGAAGCAGCCGCAGCAGCTGACCCTGGAGACTTCGTCAGTGCTCAGCACCAGCGGCGCCCCTCTCCTCGACAGGATTTAATCATTATGTGAAGCAGCCGCAGCAGCTGACCCTGGAGACTTCGTCAGTGCTCAGCACCAGCGGCGCCCCTCTCCTCGATAGGATTTAATCATTATGTGACCAACGTAGCCACGACTTACGGTACCTGCACCAAACCACTAACACAATATGACCCTTGCGCGATCTGTCACAGAGACAAAGAGACCACTACTGTCCCTACTACACGACCCGACCGTCGCAGGTGTTTTTCCCCTTGTCACTTACAATTTTTTCCAACTGTCCTTCAAAACCGCTGCCATTCGTTTTTTTTCCACCAACCCTATATCCCGATGGTCCCGTATTAATACGTAATCCTACCCAGACGTACGAATTACATCCGCCGGCAGTGGTAGCCGAGTGGTTCTAGGCTATTCAGTCTGAAACCGCGCGACCGCTACGCTCGTAGGTTGGAATCCTGCATCAGGCATGGATGTGTGTGATGTCCTTAGGTTAGTTAGGTTTTAGTGGTTCTAAGTTCTAGTGGACTGATGACCTCAGATGTTAAGTCCCATGGTTCTCAGAGCCATTAGAGCCCGTTAACTCCTCGATTAAACACTAACAAACGCAGAGGTGACAGTAGAAGTTTTGTGATGGTCACCATACCGGTATTGGACCCCATCCTTTTTTTTAAATTCTTTCAACTCACGCGCCGGATCTTAGCGGCCCATCAGTCAGAGCTCCGTCGGAAGGCACCTCTGTGGGACCTACGAATTTCCAGCGATATCCTATGACGTACCCGTCGGCCAAATACACCGAATACTCAACCTTCGTCGTTAGGGATTATAAATGATGTGGTCTTTACGTCCAAATACGTTTATTCACTGTGTGTTCCAGGCAAATACCAGTTGGTACCTAAAAAGTTGTGTTGTTTTTTTGGTGAGAAGAGATTTTCTTTGTTATTAAATCTCTCTGTTGTGGTCGTAATAACCCCTTGTTATTGCTTACCTGCGTGTTACTATTTCGTATCAAGCATCTCACTGTGGGCGATATACCAAGTACCACACTACAGCTGGCCGTATATTTAAAGTTGCGGCCCCCCTGTGCTTCACATACATGGTATTCGACCAGCTTCCTTCGAGCGGATTGCATTAACGTTACTATGATGAGTCTCTGCCTTAGTCTATCCTTCAAGAACTTACCCGATTTGTTCTACGGAGCCTACTAGTCTACATCATTCTGGTTTCCAATCTGTTGTATTATAGTTTACTATGTGCTCACTGAGAGTGCATCAGAATAAGCTGTATTTGGAATAAAGAGTACTATCAAACAGTATGTGTTTCTCAGCCTTACCGGCAAGAAAGCTTTGTCATTCATCAAAAGTAGATGTGAAATTGTGATCCGAGTGACAGACAAGTGTTGTTGCTATTACGTTATAGCACAGTTAATCAGTACATCTTAGCTTCCGCCCAATAAAGATCCCTAGGCATTAGAAAATGCTACTTATTAAATACCTTAAAGGTACGTTACTCGTTCAGCTATGGTCAGTGCGTAATAACTTCAGGATTGTCTTTATGTTTAAATAATTTCGGGTGCTGACGTTAGAAGGGTTAATATATTATTAGTGCTTCTATGTATTTTGGGTGGGGTTCAGATGGCTTATTTATTACATTGTATGGAATTTGAAACTATTTGCGGTTTCGTGGAGGCCGCGGCGTACGCTAAAGTTGTGAGCACATAGCTACTGGGTTCTTTACTTAGCACACGAGAGTTTGCATGGTCGCGGGATTTGAAACAATCAATTGTAAACCTGTATTTTTTTAAAGAACGTCTTATAACATTGAACGTTAACGTCCATGCATTATGATTTGCTGTAGAATTTATTTAAATACCTTAAAATGTTTAAAGTGAAATCAGTAATTCTTTTTTGTCGGAGTTATTTTTAATTAAATTCGTTCTGGTCAGTATTATTATTTCCTAGGGTCTGTAACTAACGTGTTTTATTATAAAAGAAACGGTTCAATCTGCTTCCAAATTCTGAGTAAGTAAGGTCCGATCACTAGTGATATGGAAACCACTTTGAAAATGAAAATTGTTTTATTTGCAACGCTCAATCATATTCATTTTGCCAACGGCCTTGTTAAAGATGGCGGAGGAGCGGACAGAGGTTTAGGCACCCTCTGGTCCCACGGGTTGGAAACTGATCCTAAAGGCAGAAGAATCAGCAATGATCAACGGCATGAGGCCGCAGAAGGCAATGGACACCACTGTATTAAAGGCACGTAACGTATAACCCCAGGACTTGTGGCCTGTAATTGAAAAAGTGTCGTGCTGATGTCTCCATTGGCAAAAGATTCAGGAACAGTCCCTCTTTGGAAATTCGAGGGGGGGGGGGGGGGGCGGCTGCCAATGGAATGCCCGAAGCTTGAACGTGGTAGGGAAACTAGAAAATCTGAAAACGAAAATGCAAAGGCTCAATGTAGATACAGTAGAGGTCAATGAAGTGAAATGGAAGGAAGACAAGGATTTATGGTCGGATGAGTATAGGGTAATATCAAAAGCAGCAGAAAATGCTATTACAGGAGTAGAATTCGTCAGGAATAGGAGGGTATGGCAGAGAGTGTGTTACTGTGAACTGTTCAGTGGCAGGGTTGTTCTTATTAGAATCGACAGCAAACCAGCAACGACAACAATAGTTCAGATATACATGCCGAAGTCGCAAGCTAAAGATGAAGGTGATGTATATGAGGATATTGAAACGGTAATGCAGTATGTGAATGGGGATTAAAGTGTAATAGTCATGGCGGACTGGAATGCAGTAGGGGAAGGAGTAGAAGAAAAGTTTATAGGAGTATAGGCTTGGGACAAGAAATGTGAGAGGAGAAAGACTAACTGAGTTCTGTAACAAGTATCAGCTAGTAGTAGCGATTACTCTGTTTAAGAATCACCAGACGATGAGGTATACCCGGAAAAGGTAGGGCTATACTGGAAGATCTCGGATGGATTACACCTAGGTCAGACAGAGATTCCGAAATCAGATACTAGATTGTAAGGCATACCCAGGAGCAGATATAGACTCAGATCACAAAGTAGTAATGATGAACAGTAGGCTGAAGTTGAAGACATTATCAGGAAGAATCAATACCTTGGAAGGAGGATATGGAATTACTAAGGAATGAAGAATTATGCTTGAAGTTATTTAAGGTTCAAATGGCCCTGAGCACTATGGGACTTAACAGCTATGGTCATCAGTCCCCTAGAACTTAGAACTACTTAAACCTAACTAACCTAAGGACATCACACAACACCCAGCCATCACGAGGCAGAGAAAATCCCTGACCCCGCCGGGAATCGAACCCAGGAACCCGGGCGTGGGAAGCGAGAACGCTACCGCACGACCACGAGATGCGGGCGTTATTTAAGGCTATACATACGGCAATAATAAATAGCTCAGTGGGCAGCACAGTTGAAGAGGAATAGGCATCTCTAAAAAGGGCAATCACAGAAGTTGGCGAGGAAAACATAGCTACAAAGAAGGTAACTGCGATGAAATCATGGGTATTAGAAGAAATACTTCAGTTGATTAATGAAAGGAGGAAGAAAAAAATGTTAGGGAAACTCAGGAATACAGAAGTACAAGTCGCTGAGGAATGAAATAAATAGGAACTGCAGAGAAGTTAAGACGAAATGCAGGCAAAATGTGAAGACAGTCCGCAGCTCGTGGTCGTGCGGTAGCGTTCTCGCTTCCCACGCCCGGGTTCCCGGGTTCGATTCCCGGCGAGGTCAGGGATTTTCTTTGCCTCGTGATGACGGTGTTGTGTGCTGTCCTTAGGTTAGTTAGGTTTAAGTAGTTCTAAGTTCTAGGGGACTGATGAACACAGATGTTAAGTCCCATTGTGCTCAGAGCCATTTGAATCAAAATGTGAAAACATCTAAAAAGAAATGATTGTCGGAAGGAGAGACTCAGCATACAGAAAAGTCAAAGCAACCTTCGGTGACATTAAAAGCAAGGATGGTAACACTAAGAGTGCAACGGGAATTCCACTGTTAAATGCAGAGGAGAGAGCGAATAGGTATAAAGAATTCTTTGAAAGCCTCTGTGACGGGGAAGATTTGTCTGATAGAAGAAGATACAGGAGTCAATTTAGAAGAGAGAGGGGATCCAGTATTAGAATCAGAATCTGAAAAAAGGTTTGGAAGACTTATGGTCAAATAAGGCAGAAGGAATAGATACGATTCCATCAGAACTTCTAAAAGTATTCTGTGGAGTGGCAACAAAACGGCTATTCACGTTGGTGTGTAGAATATATGAGTCTGACGACATAACATCTGACTCTCGTAGAAGCATCATCCACACAATTCCGAAGACGGCAAGAGCTGATAAGTGTGAGAATTGTCGCACACTCAGTTTAACAGCTCATACATCCTAGTTGCTTACAAGAATAATACACAGTAGAATGCAAAAGAAAATTGAGGATGGGCTAGATGACCATCAGTTTGGCTTTAGGAAAAGTAAAGGTACAAGAGAGGCAATTCTGACGTGCGGTTAGTAATGGAAGCAAGATTAAAGAAAAATCAAAACACTTTCATAGGATCTGTCGATCTGGAAAAAGCGTTCGACAATATAAAATGGTGCAGGATGTTCGAAATTCTCAAAAAAGTAGGCATACACTGTAGGGAAAAACGGGTAATATATAATATGTACAACAACCAAGAGGAAATAATAAGAGTGGACGACCAAGAACGAAGTGCTCGTACAAAAAAGGATATAAGACCGGATGTATCCTGTCGCCCCTACTGTTCAATCTGTACATCGAGGAAGCAATGCTGGAAATAAAGGAAAGGTTCAGTAGTGGAATTAAAACTCGAGGTGAGAGGATATCAATGATACGATTCGCTGATGACATTGCTATCCTGAGTGAAAGTGAAGAAGAATTAAATGATCTGCTGAACGGAATGAACAGTCTAATGAGTACAAAGTATGGTTTGAGAGTAAATCGGAGAAAGACGAAGGTAATGAGAAGTAGTAGAAATGAGAACAGCGAGAAACTTAACATCAGGATTGATGGTCACGAAGTCGATGAAGTTAAGACATTCTGCTACCTAGGCAGTGAAATAATCATTGACGGGCGGAGCAAGGAGGACATCAAAATAAGACTACCTATGACATTCCTGGGGAATAGAAGTCTGCTAATATCAAATATCGGCCTTTACTTGAGGAATAAATTTCTGAGAATGTACGTCTGGAGTATAGCATCGTATGGTAATGAAAAATGGACTGTGGGAAAACCTTAACAGAATCGAAGCATTTGAATTGTGATGCTAGAGACGAATGTTGAAAATTATTTGGACTGATAAGGTAAGGAACGAGGAGGTTCTACGCAGAATCCGAGAGGAAAGGAATATGTGGAAAACACTGATAAGGAGAAGGGTCAGGATGATAGGACATCTGTTAAGACATGGGGGTGATGACTTCCATGCCAATAGAGGGAGCTGTAGAGGGCAACAACTGTACAGGGAGACAGAGATTGGAATACATCCTGCAAATAATGCAGGACGTAGGTTGAAAGTGCTACTCTGAGATGAAGAGGATAGCGCAAGACAAGAATTCGTGGCGGTCGCATCCGACAGGGGAAAAAAAAAAAAAACTACCTTCCAGCTACTTCTCTCTATAGTCGGCGATACGACTCAGACATTTGTCTTACCGTTGTAAGAACTTTCTAGTGCTCTCGTCATTGAAGGTAGCCGCCTGTACTGTCTGCCAATTCTCTACCCCGGCCTACAGCTCTTTGTCTGTGCAAAATGTCATCATAGCCAGAGGTTCATATGAGAAGAGATGAGACTCAACGGGAGCCAATTGCGGGCTCTGTTATGGGAGATCAAACACTTCACGTCGAAAACGCTGCAGGAGCATCATCATTCCCCTGCACAGTGTGTCCGAGACTTGTCATGAAGGAGGAAACGCAGGATAATGAAGTTATGGGGGCAGCATGACATCATGCGAAATCTCCCACCAGGGCCTCCTACTTGGCGGGAGACATTATTTTGTAGGCATCTTTACATGCTCACTGTGTGCTCAGGGGTTAAGAGAGCGAAGTGATGTGATCGACGAACGTACTAGAGAAACTTTCCCAACACATCTGGGCAAAGCTTCATCGGATTTTCCCCGTTGTTTCGATTTCGTGCCAGATCGAATAGCTCTCGTATTTGAAATAAAGTTGTTTGAAGTATTAAGCTTCTTACTAATCTTACCACTCCATCACGCAGCTCCCTACCATTACAATTATAGCATTAAGACTGCGCCTCTTAATACAGTGTGTTTGAAAAAGAAGTGACATACACTATTCTAGTTTGTGGTGTTTGATTCATCAACTCTCCAAGTTTGGCTCCCCTGCAGTTTTCAGGTCTGTTTGGCCTTGAGACGGCTCCAATGCTGCTTTTCTCCTCTGTTCCCTCAGTTCAGTCAAGGCGTGGGTGCGGTGCAGCGGAGAGCAACTCAGCAACAATGTGTACTCCTCAGCAGAAAGTGCAGTGTGTTATTTGGCTTGTGAGAACAGAGTTCAAATGGCTCTGAGCACTATGGGACTTAACTTCTGAGGTCATCAGTCCCCTAGAACTTAGAACTACTTAAACCTAACTAACCTAAGGACATCACACACACCCATGCGCGAGGCAGGATTCGAACCTGCAACCGTAGCAGTCCCGCGGTTCCGGACTGCAGCGCGTAGACCCGCACGGCCATCGCGGACGGCCCCGTGTTTCGTGTGTTTGGAGCCCGAAGAAGTTGTTGGCCATAAGTAGCCTATAGTTAGGAGTGCCTGAAGGTACTGTGTTTGATGGTGTGCGTGAAAGACTTAAGTTGCGCGCGTACAAATTGCAACTACTACATGAAATAAAACCTACTGAGAAAATCGAAAGGTATGAAATTGCTGTTGACTTTCTACACAGTACTGATGAAGATGTCCATTTCTTGAAAAAGATTCTCATATCTGATGAGGCTACATTTCATGTAAATGGAACTGTAATAGCTGCAGAATTTGGAGGGCAGAGCATCAGCGAGACTCCCAAAGTTAATGTCTGGTGCGGTTTGATGGAAGATCGTGTGACTGGTCCTTTCACTTTTGAAAAAAAAAAAAAAAAAAAAAAAAAAACAATATACAAGAACGTTTACTGTGACATGTTGACAGAGTACGTCTTTCCCCAAATGGACGATTTTGAGATGGAAACGTGGCTTGTGTTTTTCCAAAAAGATAGTACCTCTCCTCACTGCAGTAACCGTTTGCGTGCGGCTCTTGACACTCGGTTTCCAGGAAGAGGGATAGTCATGGCTGGCCCTATACCTTTGGCCATTGCGAAGCCCAGATTGGGGCCACATATAAAATTTTGTGTACAGTGAAGAGATCAGAGATATCAGTCACTTAGGGAAAAGAATCGCCGCGGCGGTTAGGACAGTTACACCTGAATTGTTGGTGAATATGTGGCGAGAAGTGCAATATCGTCTCGATGTGTGCAGGGCACAAATGGACCCCACGTTGAAGTCTACTAACATTAAAGAAAACTTGAAGTAATTCTATTTCATAATATGTACTCATTGATGTTATTTTTCATTAATTTCCCCATTAAATTTATAGTTAAAACTCGGTTCAAAAGGCTCTGAGCACTATGCGATCCAACTTCTGAGGTCATCAGTCCCCTAGAACTTAGAACTACTTAAACCTAACTAACCTAAGGACATCACACACATCCATGCCCGAGGCAGGATTCGAACCTGCGACCGTAGCGGTCGCGCGGTTCCAGACTGAACCACCTAGAACCGCTCGGCCACACCGGCCGGCCTTAAAACTAGGGAGTTCTTTTTCTAACACCCTGTATTTTACTATTCCTGGCGTATAATTTTCTCAGATTCGTAACCATGTTGACAGTATCGCCTCATCTTGTCTAGTCGTCGTACGGTGGCACATCTATGACGACTCTGTAGGTGTGCTTCTTGAGACCCACGGCGGGAGGGCCACGCTGAAGCAGTTGGTGGCTACAGGACGTCGTGTCAGAATCGCTCCCTGTGTCTTACGGTCCCCCCGCGTCCGCTCGCGGCTGGACTTGAGAGCCTGGAGCCCGGAGCCGGCGACGACAGGACAGGCGGTGCCCCCTGGGGAGGGGATTCGGCACGTCCGCGCCACGCCGCGAGGCGGCCCTCAAATTTGATTACCGGGTCTGGGCGTGGCCGGCATGAGGAGGCGTCCCTCGCAGCCGCAGACGGCACAGAACGCGAGGCGCCCAGGCCGCGGTACGCCACACACGTACCGGCCGAGCTCCGGTGCCGGGACGGCCCAGGCCGTCGCGACAGCACAATGGACGTCACTGTCTTAAGGGGGACGGACTCATCCCAGCACACGCGCTGAAAACACTGCTCTCAACCGCTCCCGGCTTTTCCGTAGCAATCTTAGTCAACATCAACTACTTCAAGTAAAAAACCTCGTATGGTCTTGCTTTAATTCTATCTGAAGAAAGGTATCGGAGCACATATTAGTGGACATTAGTGTGGGGTTTGTACACATTTGGCCTTTACGACGGCTTGCACCTGAAATGAATCTGCATCTTTGTTACGCATTGGCCATTAGCGGAGGATACACTTGCGTCAACTGCGCTGTTCGATACCATTCATATTCTGACGGTTTCTTCGAAATTTGTGCATCTTATATTCTGAAAGGAACTTTCGGGATTATTATGCTGTTTCGTCATGTTTATATGATATTACATGTATATCTTAAATTTTTTATATTTTCGGTATCTACTTCTTTTACATTATAGTTTTATCTCTGAAAATGCTTAATACCCTACGAAATCAGAATTGTTTCTTTTGTCAGTTACCGGCAGATAATCTTAATTCTGGCAATAATTGATTTATTAAAAAGCCATTATAGACATTATCTTTAAGATTACGTAATCATCCTCTCCGTAAAATATATGTTTCAGTTCTGCATAACAGTTATCTATACAAAAGTTATGGCTGACTTGGTGCAGCGTTGTCTAACAAATAATTGTACTGATGAAATATAATATCTTTATTGACTTTGGCTCTCTCAGTTGTTGGAGGAGATAGGGCATTAGGAACGAAATCTGGGAGTTGATACCATGTATAACTATGTAGAGTGCGTTTCTTGAAATTCGACTATGATTAAATCCGTTCATGTTAAAAAATTGCTGTGCATCTGTTTACTATTGAAATATGCAAAAATGTAGTCTTAAGGGGGGACGTTGATGAAAAGCACACCCTATTTCAAAAATTCACGAAATCCACAGTTTTGGAGATATGGCTATGAAATTTTCTACCACGCTGTACGTGAAAGTAACACATTTACATATAAACTCCTCTGATTATATAAACTCAACTTTTCTTGAATGAAATTTAAAGTTTTATTTTAAAAAAATAATGTATGTTACTTTTTATCAGAAAGTATCAAGAGATTTCTATAAAAACTTCTCTGTTTCATCTCTTTATATGTTGTAAGGTTCCCTCATGAGTTTTTCGGAATAGGTCAAATAGGAGGATTTTCATAATTTTTTAATTATAATTTCACAAGTACAATTTGAAATTCATGCAATTCCAAGCTCTTTGCCCCGTATCTCAGCTTGCAATCAGAATTTTATAATTTGCTCTTGAGACAACGTTTATTATGTTTACAAAAATATGTGTAGAAAATTTCATAATTCTAGCTTTCATAGACTCTGAGGAAAAGGTACATAAACTAAAAAAAACAACTTTTCAGGAAACGCAACCTAACGTTTTTCCTTATGTCACTTCTTCAGAAGGCACCACATTTGTACTCTGGGTCGTCTTTCCCTTCAAGTCTTCTCTTTTGGTTTCTTGTTGTCTGTCTTCTTTCCTTTACCAAATCTTAGACTGACTTTTCAGCTGCAGAGACGCACTGTAAATCTATTTTTCTCAGGATGTCTTGAGTAAAATTTCTTACCTTGAAGCACATTCTTTCTACTACCTTCATCCTCCTGACGTTCCCATCATTAAATACAATAACTGCATCATAAGTTGCAATTCTGACAACTGTAGCAGATGCAAATGAGTTTTAGGGCATCTTTTCCATATTAGTGACCTTAGAGACTCATTTGGATTTTGGGTTTTGCAATGTACACAATATTTGAGAAGTATAGGATCGCCCAGAAACCTGTAAGTGGGCTTGGCAAGATCCAGGATACAATTTGGAAGCGAATAGGGTGTTCATCTGTTGACAACATGTGGAAATATGTAGCCCATACTGCACTCTTCATGTCATTTACACTGGATAGGTTCTGTCTAATAGCCTTGCCTAAATACACTCGAAGAGAGTCTATCATCTTCTTTGTGAGTCTGTTGTGTCCACCAATGCCCCTTCCATCTTCCAGCATTAAGCCCTTAATGTCACTGACATGTTTCCTCAATCTTGAGCCCATTCTCTTCTGGATGTGACCTATGCATTGAAGTTTCTCAATTGAAACTTCTCCATAAGGTTTGCTCTCATTCACAGACTTGAATGCGCTGGAGTCACCATCCCATGATATTTCACCTATCTGACACCATGTTCCTTAACACATCTCTTAAAAATATTTTGCACACCAGCTCCTTCCATTCCACCACTAGAACCAGAAAATGGTTTGCTGCAGTTATGTCCTTTTACATCCTCTTCACATTCTTCAGTTATGACAAAATTTGCTCATAACTAGAATATCTAGTACCCTCCCTGTGTCAATACTTATGACAATGGACACACCATATAAAGACGGATGCCCTATTTTCATGGATATACCATCACATGACACAATAGGATCTGTTCTAAATGACTAGAATCGTTCTCATCTAACGGGTCATTGTCTGCAACAGCTTTTACTATAGTTGATATCATACTGTCCTCACACACGTCAGAAATTATGTTTTCTAGAACACAGCCGCGCGGGATTAGCAGAGCGGTCTAAGGCACTGCAATCATGGGCTGTGCGGCTGGTCCCGGCAAAGGTTCGAGTCCTCCCTCGGGCATGGGTGTGTGTGTTTGTCCTTAGGATAATTTAGGTTAAGTAGTGTGTAAGATTGGGGACTAATGACCTTAGCAGTTAAGTCTCATAAGATTTCACACACATTTGAGCATTTTTTTTCCAGTACACAGTTTGTGTAAATCTCAGACATGGCGATGGCATCTTCATTATTCCACACAATAAATTTCCCCCTTCTCTCTCAACTCCAAAGCACCTCAATCCATAGGTAAACCTCATATTAGCTTCATAGTACAATTTTTTTTCATTTATAAGTTTTGAATGAGCTATCAGGATCACATTCTTTGCAAACAGTATGCAGATTGGCTGCCAAGACTACTCCCTTACCATCATCCATAATCTGAATTTTATCACTACCACACGTCTTATAAACACAAGAAAATTGCACTGCAGCAGTCAATAATTCAAGGTCAGTTAATCTAAATCCAGGGTATCGAGATTCATCACTGTAGTATGCACCATTCAGAGCACCAATATTTTGCTTGGAGCTGCTAGGAGATGAGTTCACATTTTCAGGAGATGTTCTTATTTCGGACGTAGCTTCATTGCTGATTTGTCATTGTTTCTCACATCTTCCATTCACTAACTTATTCAAACGCAGTTTATCCAGTTTTTATACACTCTTTGTTGTCGTGACATAACTGAATGAATAAAGAATCGAACACTTCTATAAATCTCCGTCCGTATCACAAGGCAAAGAAAGAATTGCCTCGTCATAAACTATACAGCTAGTTTTTTATTGTTTATAAGATACGGAACAGAGTCAAAGGCCATCAATAAGACCAAAGAGCATGTATCACGGCCTTCTAGATCTATGTCATACACGCTGCTTCAAAACGTGGTTGTGGCAGGGAGGCCGCATCACAGATTTAATTAATTTTAAGGCACTTCGGATGCAATTTCAACACTTAAACTATTGGAACTTATTGTCCATGACTTGTACTAACAAATAAAAATAAATCGAAAATTGACATTTTTGGTCAATTTCATCAACGTCCCCCTAAGAGCAGTGTTTATTTGAAAGGTTAACAATGTTATCCAGTCACATTATATCAAACTGAACAGAATTCTATTACTGAGGGAACTGATTTCAGGAATAGACTGCGACTATTCTTCCCTGACAATTAAACATCTCTCCTTATCCCGAAAAGATCTGGTTCTCAGAAGAATCGCAACCAGATTTTTTTCAAGACTACGGGTCAAGGCAAGAACAAAAATAACGAGAATTCAGGATGAGTATATTTGTTGATTCCTTATAATACTATGCAATTCAACATCTGTTGATGCCGACATAAATGTCCCGAAAGCAATTTTTGTTCAATTAATCATCTAGGGACCGGTCTTGTTAGACACACTGCGGGGCATACTTTCAATCAGTCTGCGTCGTAGAGCCTAAAACCGAGAATTTGGAGCGAAATCATAATTTTAACTCACCTGAAAGGTGTTTCATTGCGTTCAGGACGTGAATGAGGACAAGTCAATCCGTTTCATGAAAGCTGTTATCCATTGACAATGACCTCTCGGATCTTGTTTTGTGGCAGAGGGTATTGTCATGATGGCACAAACAATCATCTTCTCCGAACTTTAACTACATTGTACGCAGTACACAATGCATATCCGTCCCCATTTAGCGTTTTCTTAGCCGTAAGAAGGGGACTACATCTTTCGCACGAAAAACACTCTCATACCGTAACAATCTTCCGTACTTCATTGCTGCTTCTATATATCGTGGCGGGTCCCGTTCTCAAGGTACCCTTCCATTGGATTGCTACAGGATATAGGCTGAATCATACTTTCCCTGTACAAATATCGCAACTGCAGTTCGATTTTAACAGTGCTACTATTCTCGCAGAAAAAACCTCTTAACGTAACTTGCGATTATTTTCATCGTTTAATTATTTCCTTAAGAGGCTTAACACATTGTAAAAATTGCTGTTGAAGCATAAGTAGCGTTGCTAGAGCTATGGCTTTCATACAGGAGAAAAATACTGAAGTAAGAATTCTGGCGAATTTCGTAACCAGACCACACTCATCAATTTGGAGCACTGCAGATGGCCTATAATTGGTGCCAAGCAGTCATGCGACCCTCCGTCACTGAGGTAAGTAATGTTGACTCGTGGATAGATGTTGGGAGCCGCCGCTTCCTTTTATAATAAATATACTTCCGAGTAATGGTAAATGTTACTGCCTTTGCATGTATAAAGGTATTATCTGTTCAATAACCTTCATATCGTGAGCTACACCCTGAACATTTTTATATGAAATTAGTGAATTTACCCAAGGCACTTTTGTTGTTTGTGTGTGCGATCACTTTCAGGACTCAAATGAATAATTCAGTTAACTGACTTAATAAGAGTGAAGTTTGATTTGCTGGTGTATCCTTGTATGACCACAATAAAATATAGCAGAGGAAGTGTGAATGAGAAGAGCGGCGTATTGAAGTTTACAAAAATAATTACAAGTTCTTATTAATCCTTTTATAACTACAACGAGATGATAAATCTTACAAAAAAAAAAAAGACAAACACAAATCAGAAGAGGGACGGAATGAGTTACGACCAAGTACACCACGAAGTACGGCCTACTGAAGAACAGGGAGCTGTGAATATCATTTAACAGCCCTATGCCGTCGCAGCAGGGCTTTAGCCTTTCGCCTCGATTCAGGCGGCAGCAGAAAACGGCACGCTGTTGGCTGCGAGGAGCGGCGTAGCTGAAATGATCTGATGCGTCCACAACAATTTGTAAACTTCTTGGAATGGCGTTATGATTATTAGAACGCGGAAACTTCCCTATCAGAGCCCTGAAACCCTTGTAGATTTCAGTGTGAGGTGAACCCATTTGCTGGTCTCGCCAAACCAATTTGACTCACAGGTACGGCAGTCCAAGCCGGAATTGTCAAATGTCAAATGGCTGACCCACGACGAATACGTTCACCCTTCTGACACAAGATATGTCAGAGGTGATACGTAGTTCCGCTGTTGGAAACTGCCACTGGCTCTTAGTTCAGCACTAGTTACAGACCACACGTCTGGCCTACTAGGATAAGACCTGAAGTTATCCACAAGAGGAGGTCCAGCAGACGAAGAAGGCAAAGAATCACAACCACTTTCCACCAAGCCTCAGTATGGGAGCCGAGTTAGCAGAAGCTGAACCGCCTCCACGTTGTACAAACCGATCAAACTATTTTCTGCTCATTGAATCTCCCCTCTTGACTTTTCTGTTGGCCTGGTAATCAATCCAGACACAGCAAAAGGGTTCCCACGCTAAGGGAGCAAGCGTCTGCTTTGTGTATTCTGAGAGAAGTCAGTCAGTGACTCAACTCTTTTTCTCAAGAAAAGAAGATTGTAGACTACGGTGGCGTCGTTCTCACACTAAGAATGGTCATGCTTTTGTTAAGAAACGTCTACCTAGACGGGACCACAGTCCCTCATTTACGGAGAGATCTAATCTTCTAAAAGAAATCCGTTAAGCTTCCCACACAGTCGTGCCCAAGTATATGTTCTTGCTACTCGCTAAAAGAACCTGGTAACTTCCTGGTGTCAGGGGAGTTGCAGTGTTGCCTCCTCTAAACACATCCACCAGCCGACCTGACAAAATCGTCCCAGCTTCTAATATGAGAATGTTCAGAGTTTTCTGACCTTCCCATCATTTACACAATAGCTCAGATTACAGCGGTTGCTCTTAAATTGCTTCCCCCACCAACTTTCTGCCAACTGGCCACCTTCACGATGGACTGTCGCCTGGTCCGGGTAAAATGCTTTGTGAATTGGCGCCCTCCTGCTCCAATCCTAAGTGTAAAGAAGGGAGTGCCCCAGTCCGAAGTCCCTCTGTAGATACAGTCCACGGAGCACTGCTTCCCAGAGTCACTCGCACAGCCAGGTCACTGGACTCAGCATTTATGGCCTGCAATTCATTTCTCTCCCTGTTCTCTTTCGCCTCCACTATGGAGCCTAAGGTACAAATTCTCTGCAGGCTACACATGCAGTTGTATGAACATTCTGCCCACAATTTCCTCACGTCAGAATGTCGTAAACCACACATACCAAATGTAGTAATGGGTAACACCAGGATCATGACCTAAAATGTGAATCTTAATCTGCCTCACAGTCTTGTTTAAGTAAGAGATGGGCCTGCCACCTCTCAAAGCTTCTCAGTCTCATGATATTTACTATATTCGCAATAAGAATATGTTCAAGAATTTAGCAGCAAACTGATGTTAGGGGCATTTGTTTGTAATTTTGTGGCTCCGTCCTTTCATTCTTCTTGTACACAGACGTCACTTGCAGTTTTTTCCAGGCGCTTGGGACTTTGCGATGGGCGAGAAATTCGCGATAAACGCAATCTAAGTAAGGGCATGTGTTGTAGAGTACTCTTTGATTATTCGTTCGCAGCTCGTGGTCGTGCGGTAGCGTTCTCGCTTCCCGCGCCCGGGTTCCCGGGTTCGATTCCCGGCGGGGTCAGGGATTTTCTCTGCTTCGTGATGACTGGGTGTTGTGTGATTTCATTAGGTTAGTTAGGTTTAAGTAGTTCTAAGTTCTAGGGGACTGATGACCATAGCTGTTAAGTCCCATAGTTCTCAGAGCCATTTGAACCATACTCTTAGAAAATGTGAACTGGGATTTCATCCGGACCTGGTGCCTTATTGATTTTCCACTTCTTTACTTGTGAGCGATCCATATTAGCCGGCTGCGGTGGTCTCGCGGTTCTAGGCGCTCAGTCCGGAACCGTGCGACTGCTACGGTCGCAGGTTCGAATCCTGCCTCGGGCATGGATGTGTGTGATGTCCTTAGGTTGGTTAGGTTTAAGTAGTTCTAAGTTCTAGGGGACTAATGACCACAGCAGTTGATCCATATTACTATGTCGTACGTACAGGAGTCTGTTCAATTTGTATCGGAAAAAGGTCCGAGCTGACAGGACTGGAGCCGGCCGTGGTGGCCATGCGGTTCTGGCGCTGCAGTCCGGAACCGCGGGGCTGCTACGGTCGCAGATTCGAATCCTGCCTAGGGCATGGTTGTATGTGATGTCTTTAGGTTAGTTAGTTTTCAGTAGTTCTAAGTTCTAGGGGACTTATGACCTACGATGTTGAGTCTCATAGTGCTCAGAGCCATTTGAACCATTTTTTTTTTTTTGACAGGACTGGAGAAATGAGTCGCGCATTCACGGTCACAATCGATGTTAAACATCACATGAATTAGAATGAGATATTAACTCTGCAGCGGAGTGTGCGCTGATATGAAACTTCCTGGCAGTTTAAAACTGTGAGCCGAACCGAGACTCGAAATCGGGGGACCTTTGGTAGATGACTTCCCCGCGAAAGGCAAAAGTCCTGAGTTCGAGTCTCGGTCCGTCTCACAGTTTTAATGTGCCAGGAAATTTCATTACATGAATTAATAGTGTCAGTGCTTCATCGCAACCAATTTCTAAGCCAAAGTAGCGAATAGGAATTCAATGCTCTGGATATTTTGAGTTATTTAATTCGGAAAGGCGGTGGCTTACAGCCTCATATAAAACTACGTTTCTTCAGCATGTGAAAAACATGGAGACTGCATTGTAGGTGACAGGAGTTTGGATCGACTAGTCTCGATTTTTCTTCTTTTCAAACGATGCAAGGTATCCAGTGTGTCAACAACCCAGTGAGGTGTTTACCCCCTAGTTCGTGAAGGGAGTTTAAGCGGGACGAGGGCCTGTGTTTTTATAGGTGTTTCCGGTACCTTGACATGGTCCACATGATTCAGTTTACCGTTACAGTGTTTGTCTGAACATTCACGGTATCCAAGTGTAGCCTCCTTCTACATGTTGCTGTTGATGAAGTTGTGGCAGCCTCCTGTTCCAAGGTGGATCAAACAGGTTCATAGACCTGCAAGAATGCATCCTGGTTTGATGAACACTTACGGAGCTAGTTACAGCTGAACTGCTCCACTGTCAATCAGTCAACCTCAGTCCCATGGAAACCGTCTCGTAGTATTTGAAACAGGAGATGAACGTA
Source organism: Schistocerca nitens (assembly GCF_023898315.1). Classification (NCBI taxonomy): domain Eukaryota; kingdom Metazoa; phylum Arthropoda; class Insecta; order Orthoptera; family Acrididae; genus Schistocerca; species Schistocerca nitens. The sequence goes on from NC_064622.1 coordinate 237,047,030, forward strand.
GCATTCGGTTGTCTTAAGTGATGTTATTATTAATGAGTGGCTTCAGTAGTACGTGTGTTACATGTAAAATCTACTGGACTCTTGTCTTTGTTGAATGGATGAATGGTGACCGTCATTAAAGCTACACTACAGTCGTTACTTCATGGTATTAGAGTGATAGTTTCAAATGAATTCTCTGCACTCATTCATAAGCATCTACATCAAACTCCGCAAGCCTCGGGTACATCTGATACCATCACCTGATTGATTCCCACTCACCTGCTCCACTGACGTATGACGCATGAAAAGAATGATTGTTCGTAAGTCTCTGTATAAGCTCTATTTTCTCACATTTTCTTGTCGTGCTCATTTAGCGAGGTGTTTATTGGAAAAAGTAAAATGTTATCCTATTTTTCCCGGAATTTTCCCTCTAGAAATTTCAATAGTAAATCTCTCAGTGCTGCACAACGCCTCTGTTATAGTGACTGCCACTGGAGATTGTAGAGCGACTTGTGACGCTCTCGTGTGGGTTAAACAATGTTGTGACGAGAGACGCCACACTTCATTCGATCTTCTAAATTTCTTCTATCAGTTCTACTGGTAAGAATGCCCAGTTGATGAACAATACTCAAGAATCGGTCGAGAAAGCGCCTTGTAAGGCATTTCTTTCATGTGTGAGTGGCATATCTTTCGATTCTTCGTATGAACGTCTAGTGTCTGTTTTTCCTAAGATTTATTTTATCTGGTCATTCCACTTAATGTCACTGTGGTTAGTTACTCCTAGACATTATACAGTACATCCTGTTTCCAGAAATTTTTCATCAACAGCGGAGTTGTACAGTAGTGGATCTCTTTTCGTATGTATGTGTAATATGTTGTATTTATTTACGTTTAGGGTTACATGCTGGAGCCCGCACAATTCATCAACGCTTCGTAAGTTATTCTACAGATCGTTATTGCCTTCTGGAAATCGTACTTTCTAATAGGGAGCCATATGATCTGAAAAAGTCTAAAAGACCTTCAGACGCTTTCAAATAGATCATTTATATACATTGTAGACAATACCGCTCCTATTACACTTTCTTGGGATACTCCGGAAATTGCCTTTACATCTGACGATTTTGCTCCCTTATGAGCCACGTGTTGACTTTTTCCAGCAAGGATGTCTTGTAGCCAGTCGCAAACCTGGTCCGATACTCGATAGGCTCGTATTTTTTCACCAGACGTCAGTGCGGGAAGATGTGAAATACCTTCCTGAAGCCAAGGAACAGCGCACCAGCCTGAGAGTCATTGTGTACAGCGCTGTGGATCTCTTGGAGGAACAGAGCGAGCTGAGTTCCGCCAGGTCTCTGTTTTTTCAGTCCATGTTGGTTTACACAAAGGAGATTTTTCTCTCTCGAAGAACGTCTTAATACATGAGCGTGAAGCATGCTCCAAAATTCTACAGCAGATTGCCGCCAACCACACATGCCTCGTTAAACTGTTTTACTTTATAAATCAATTCTACCCAACGAGATGGTGTTTTCGTTCAGAGGAGAGATTCATTCGGGATTGGAGCAAATTCCATTTTCCCGTCAGACTCTCCTGATTCCGTCTATCCGCGTACCTGTAACGTGTCGAAATATTCTCGGATGCTTTTGATGAAATAGCCACTGAGGAAATCTCAGCTTGTGACTATCTCGCCTAAGTCTCCCTCTAGTTCTATACTACATAGCCCTCCTATACATGTGTGAAGCACCTCCAGTTTTCCTTCCTTTCTCCACTACGCCATTCGGACACAGTGGTCACCACAACTGCACAAACCACCCTAGCACGCCCCCCGTCTGGTCCACATTCTCAACTTATATCACATGCTTTTGATGTAGAGCCCCTGCTCATTAGCCTCATTACTCGCGGCATATCGCCGATTCCATAAGACAGAGGGGGATCATTGAACGCTATCGCCTTAATTATATATGTAGTGCCTCTTCTTTCGGATATGTTTGGAAGAACAGGCGCAACATGCGTGGATGGCGAAGTTGTCAAAGTTTCTGCCTAGTAAGCAGGAGGACAGAGTCCAAATTCCGGTCCAGCACAAGTTTTCAATTTTTCAATAAGCGATGATTTAGATAGTTCATCCGAAAATCTTTACTAACTAAGTTATGGAAACAGTCGAGGATCTTAAGCAGAATACTTTGTAATAAAGTCCTATTCATTAGAAATGAATTTGTTATTGACGTGAAAAACACTTTATAGCAACTACCTTATGTAACACGGACTGTAAAATGTTACGACTGCCAGTATCAGTTCATGTACTACAGCATAATCGATTGACGTAACTAATTGTTCAAAATTATTTGTTTCCAATGGTTTCATGCACAGTTTATGACGGGCGAGTAATTAGTGGTCCACCATAATTTTCCTGATGTTAATCTCCAATGTGCACATTTCGCAACAACGAGGACGGATGCTTGTTGATGACTCTTCTGCCACACGAGCTAACACTATATCCCGAAATTCTAATGTCCTAATAATTCTTTTCAGAGGACATTGGGCAGTTCTCCGTGGGCAGAAAACCAGATTTCCGTACGTTCGTCTCCATGGTGATTTTTTTTTTCCAATTAGGATTGCTACTTATGTGTATGTAGGCTTTCCCGGTGTATACTGCTGATGAAACCTTCTCGGGCTTCCAGCCGGGTAGTTGCGTCGAAAATCCGCGACGTTTCGACACAACTACCCGGATCGAAGCCCAAGAAGATTTCATCAGGATTGCTGCTGTTGTGGAAATTTTCTCTGTAATATTTCTGAAATTTTTAGGCATCAAGCTTGCTGCATAACAGATTAAATGCATGTCATCATGGTAACTAATAGCATTCCATATTTCTCAGACAGTGCCGAACCTTTGAAGGTAATGCCACCTTCATCGTTGCGGCAGCAAGTTGGTTAGTGCGAAACAGAAAAATTTGTCAGACATTTGCCTCACATGTGTTGTCCGTTTCCTGTCATCGGTGCCTTATCTCAACATATGCAGTTGATTATCTGTATAATATTCACCCTTAAGTTTTGGAACACCATCTGCGTTAAGTATTGTGTTTCTCACCATGCGAGGGGTTACAATGGTAATAAAATGGATTTATATCTTTGGAAGAGCCTTTCATTCCCCCGTCCGAATTACGAGATGTACGGTATTGTGATTCCCCTAAAATGCATAAATGCATAAAGAGAACGCCGAAATGGTCTCTTTGATAAGTCGCGGTAAGAATCCTTCCCCCGCCTTCCCGAATCTGATCTTGTAATCAGCTTCTAGTCCCGTCATAATTGACGTTAGTTTAAATTCTTTTTTTGTTTTTCGTGTATTTGGAGGTGGATCACCGTCACTTTATCCCGCTGGAGTGACCAGTACGAGGAACGCCACGGCCGAATGGTTGGCTTTGCCAGCCACAGCATGTCCCCACTCCTTCTCGCACGGCTACGTGGCTCTCTGCCCCAATTCCCGCGTCCCAGTACCCGTATTTAATAGTTTAACATTTCATTTTACGAAATGAACTACCGTGTTAATATCCCCAAAGACTTTATTTCTCCATCTTATGCTTGTGACATCAGCATGTACACCTGATCTATTGTTACCGTCGTTGATTTGCACACAGCCATTGACTCCGATGAATAGCAGAACTGTTCATAGTAATTCAGTCTCTGTCCTACGAATCCTAGTTCAATCATACCATTTTCTGCTGTTCTTGGTACTATGTTATATTCCTCTGACCAGAAATCCTTATCATCTTTCCATTTCATTTCACCGATCTCTTTAGACTGAGCCTTTGTACTTCCCTTATCTGATTTTATAGTTTCCCCATAATGCCGAAACACGTGACACACTCCGTCGCGTGGTGTGATATGCTCTAGTTGGTAACTCATATTTGTCATGGTTACCTCATCTTGGCAGTCCCCTTCCGGAGACCCGAAAAGGAAACTAATGCAGAATCTTCTGCCAAAGAACAGATCACCAAGACACTATTTGAATTACAGGCCACATGTCTTGTGGATACACAGTGCGTATCTTCAATGCAGCGGTTTTCATTGCCTTATGCATACTTATACCGTTGATAACTGATAATTATTCTGCTTTTAAGGGCAGCTTCCCATCCCAACGGTAACCGAGTTTCTGTGAAGCTCTGCCCGCTCCTGCACTGATAAGGCCATTGGTGAAACGAATGTGACTTATACTGCTGACGGTTTGTAATCAAGACTTAAGCACTGACCCAGACCGAACCCGGGGCCAAGGTCAATTTATTACTACTCCATATCATTGTCAATATTATTAATTCTGAAGCAGAAAGGAAACCTTGCCCACAGTGACACTCGAAGCAAGTCTGGCAGAGTTCGTAGTGCTTCTTGATATTCTCTGAAAAACACAACACGGAATTGGCTTCCTGTGCCCCCTCACGCGGAGGTGGAGAACAGACCGTATAAGAGGCAGTTCTCTCGGCGTCAGTTATAGGTCGTTAATCGACAATCGCATCGAATTTTGCACTTTCGCAGTCCCACATCTGTCATATTTCTCGAATTTGCTTTTGTGTCTCTCTGCACCTCCTATCTACCTCATGTAGAGTACCAGAAATAGAAAACAGTCTCTGTTGCGTTTTATTAACAATGACGCGCTTGGCGTGGTTAGTGCATCTTCAGATTCTCTGTAATTAATAATAGCAATCTTATAACAGTTTATTCTCTAACCTATTTATCACCGATCAATTTATGTACGTTGTCTAGAGTAGCATTTGATACCACTGTGAATCATGGCTATGATTGCTAAACAATCTTCGCACCGCATATCGCCATGGTTTGCTGAGTTTCTTTTTAGTTCTTAATTCTGCACTGAAGCAGACTTAATTTCCTATTAGCGTTCGAGTTTTGCGCTTTTGACTGATAAGTTTTCACTTACCATTACCGGATTTCTTATGTTTGTATTTGACGATTGCAGGCTTCGCTTTAACGCCATCATTTCTATGGTTTTTAATGCAGTCTCCGCTGTTCGAGGCAGGTGAATCACTTTACTTCTCACCTTTAGCTTAGCTATACCACTGACTGGCGCAGATAGGAGGGCCCGTAAGCAGTTATGTAACAAGACTGATATTACTAATTACAGATAATCTGAAGATACGCTAACCGCCCCAAATGCGTCGTTATTACTACAACATTTACAGCCGAGACTGTTGACTCTTTTTGGAAATTTGAACCACTGTTGCTGTATCAGGCTTTAATGAAGTAATAATCATGTGGTCATAATGTTCAGAGCCAGAAAATGCATAACCGAGAAGGTCGCCAATACGATAGCTTGTGGGGGTGGTGAGAAGGAGTACTCGTACTTTTCATGTTATAGAAGACGAATGGCGACTTGTAAGTAGCCATCAAAGAATTCCAATGCCGCTCCTTTAAAAAAAACATGTGTAATATCGACTGTATTTTGTTAAATGAAAAACATCTGGTTACACTACACTTTTTTTTCCTTTTACTGAGAGTAAGATGGCAGTGAGAAGGTCGGGGGGGGGGGGGGGTGAGGGGCTGTGTCAGTCTGCTTTTTCCGGGTATGGGCGCCATTGGTAGCTACTGAACTTCAGTTTGGTCCCTTGGGATTTTACTTTCTCCGAAGATTTCTTCACGTGACTCAAATACAGGGTCCCTACGAAAAACACATGGGAATCTCAAGTTTCAGAGTTAATATTACAGCAGAAGGTGCTGACCACTCGCAAAACCGGAAGGTGACGCACAGGCCTATTCATGACAAAATTTAAATTGCTCTCCTACACTCACCGGCCTTTCCACAGTACAGTGCATTTGCGTCATTCTTACTTAGAAGGAAAAGAACCACTGACAAGGGGCAAAACATATTTTTCGCTTCCGAGTCTTTTTATTTCCCTTCACATTAATGTAGCTCTGGTACCGCTCGCCGCGGAATTTGAATCCCCGCCAGACGTCATGGACGTCGAAGACCCGTAGGGGTCTTTGCACCATCGCGCCGTAAGCTGTGGCGACGCGGGCGTCCTGGCCCGCATGTAGTGTGAGGGCGCCACCGTGGAACACATGGTTCCAGCGGCCAATAGCGGTGCCCCCGAAGAGTATTTAAGAGCCGGCCTCTCGCTCAGCCAACAATCATCATAGGCCGCACCACTCGCTCCTTTCGTCTACATGATTTCTACCTCACCCTTTATGGTCGTCCCATCCAGCTCACTCCCGCCCTGAGATACCTTGGCCTCACCCTCGACCGACACCTCACCTGGACCCCTCATCTCCAGACCATCCAGCAGAAAGCCCATTCCGCCTCCGCCTTCTGAAACTCCTGTCTGGCCGGACATAGGGATTGCATCCTTCTACCATCCTTCACACCTACAAACCCCTCATTCGTCCTATCCTCTGATATGCCAGCGTTGCCTGGATCTCCACCCCCACCTGCTTTTACAAGGCCCTCCAAGTCCTTCAACGCCATGCGCTCCGCCTTGCTTCCGTATCCACCTTCCTTCCCCCACACGGCTCCAGTATGAACTGATCCCCTTCCCCCAACTGTTCCTCCAACATCTCCGCATCCTTTACATTGTCCGCAGACTTGATCCCCCCCACCCTCTGGTTTCCTCCTTCCTATCCACCCCCGCCCGTTGCCTCATCTCTATCGCCGTATCCCTCCCTCTCTCCACCTCCATACCCTCCATCTCCTTGAGCAGGGCAATTTCCAGCGCCTCCCCCTTCCGGATGATGAACTTCGCCGTGACATCTACGCTTCCTTCCAAATATAACCTGACCTTGTTGCCCCCCTCCCCAGGGCGCCTTTTTCCTCTCCCGTCCTTCCCCCGGAGCGGATTTTCCTCCTTCCCCCCCCCTGAGTCCCTGCACCACATACTTTCCTCTTTCCTTCCCACATCCCTCCCTACCTGGCCCTCTTCAGCGCACCCCCCGCCTATCTTCCCCCACTCTGCCTCCTCCCTCCCTCCCACCCTTCTTCTGGTCTCACTCATCTCCTTGCGCTTGGCAGATCCTCCATTTTGATCATTGTCAGTGTGCCACATCAGTGTTGTGTTTAGTGCTGTTTCTCCTGTGCATCAAGAGGTGTGATTTTAATTGTGTACTGCCTTGAGGGTCACTGTCAGTGTTTGTTATGTGCTACGCCATCCGTCGATACTTCTTATGCTCCGGTATTACTGTGCCTTGTGTTCTTTTAATTGTCACAGTGTGTGGCTTTTTGTGTGCGCTACTTCTTTAGATTTTTATCTCCATTTTACAGTCGCCCCTTTTTTTGTCTATTGCCTTCCATGATGCTCACCCTCTTTTTATATCTATGTTCACCATATTCTCTCCTTTGTATATTTTTCACTTTCGTCTATTATTTGTTCTATGTCTTTCGTCTGAAGAGCAGCGCATATGCTGCTGCCAGCCTGCCCCAATGAAGAATTGAAATACAATAAAGGAAGAAAAAAAAAGCTCAGCCAGCGAGTCTAATCGTTGCGCGAGTCTCGACACATCGCCTCGATCACAAAAAATAGTTCAAATGGCTCTGAGCACTATGGGACTCAACATCTGAGGTCATCAGTCCCCTAGAACTTAGAACTACTTAAACCTAACTAACCATAGGACATCACGCACATCCATGCCCAAGGCAAGATTCGTACCTGCGACCGCAGCGCTCGCGCGGTTCCAGACTGAAGCGCCTAGAACCGCTCGGCCACACCGGCCGGCCACCTCGATCACAGATAGCGAGGTTATCGTTCTTTGTTTTTACTGTTAGTGGACGTCTTGGTTTCGTTTGGTTGTCTCTGTGGCTCCGTTGCTTCTTGCGTATTGTCGTAAGGTCTCTCTCCATCGTCCTTCGTTATTTCGTGTCCGTCCTTTCCGTTCGTTTGTTTGTTCGCGGGCCGCTCCCCATTTCGTCCCGCAGCGTTTTTCGGCCACCCCGCGACCGTTCCGGTCGCGGTCACAACAGGTTACAACAGTAGCCACCTGTCAGAAGCCAGGGTAACCACCTTTTGCAACGCTGAGCGCTGCGAGACGCGCATGAAAAGAGCTAATGAGGTTCTGGAAGGTACCGAGACGGATGTGTAACCATGCCGACTTCAGTGCGGTGAACAGCTGTGATAGGTTTCTCGCTTGAGAATCTATGACGCCAGCAGTCCGACTGACGAGCTCTTAACAGATGCCCGAAGGAGTGCAGTAAACTTATCGAGGGTGCTCTTCGAACACAGCATGTGCAATGGAAGTTGTGTGATTCGTTGCATTGTCCACCTAGTAGGTGACTTCGTGCAGAGGAGTAACAAACGTTTTGTGGGGGTGGGCATTGTCCCCAAGGATAGATGCATACTTGATCCATTATGTCTAATATAATGACAAGATCACCGATTGCCAAGAAAATATTCCGTGGCCATAATGCTCCTTCCTGCGGACTGAACCCTTCCGACGACTGTTACAGGGTGTTTGCTGAGCTGTGGTAAGAATTGCTGTTTTGAAGGGCGCGCCGCAACGCGTAGTGTGAAGCACTCGCCCTCCGTTTCTGGAGGTGGCGCCGCTGTGGCAGTCGCAGCTTTGGTGTCTCCCTCTGGTGGGAAAGGGGAAGTGTTGCCTGTTCGCGTGCATTTAAGGGGCGTTATGAGCTCGCCAGTCGATCAGTCTGGGCCAGTCTCTCGTCCCCTGCTTGCTAGTCTGTCTCTCGTCCGCATTTGTTAGGCAGTTAGTGTCTGTCTGTCGTTCGGAGTGCTAGTATGTCTGTCGTTCGAATCAAACATCAAAGCCGGCAAAATGAGAGTCTTTTCATTCCGCCAGTAAGAGAAAGCGAGTGGTCGCCAGGTCGGGACTTAGTTCCTGCATCTGAGACTGCGCGTTAGGCCGCCAGTCTGCTCGAGTTTGCTCAGGCAATGGTCATTGCAGTTGGATCGATCGGTTGGTCAGTCGCGCAGTGAGACACAAGAAGACTTCTCCGTCTTGAGCGTCGGCGCATGTGAGGTCTCCACGTGAGTCCAGTGGGCCGCGGCGTGTAGCGAGGGGTAGTGAATTCGCGGTCGGCACGAGAGCAACAGGGGTCAACCCACGACATTAGTCTGGCCGGTGCGAGCTGCGACGCCGTGATACGGAGATCGGCGCGCCTTCCTGCGTCCGTTGAAGTGGCTGGCAGCGGACGGTTCGGGAGAGCGATTTTGGGGTGCTCTACCAGGCCTTCTCAGTTTATTAGAAGTTAAGTGAATCGTGATATGTTGTTTCAATTACTCTTGTTAAATTCTACTTGTTTTCTTGGTGAGGTCACCAGCCGTTTTGCTTTGGGGTCGTCCCACCATTCTTCTCCGTTTCCCCACCCGCGGGAAAGTGGTTGTTTATAAATTGGGATGTCCGTTTTTCCTTTGTGGATTAGTGGAGGGTTAGAGCAACCAGCGGTTCGGGTTGTTCGGTAATCTCCCTATCAGTTTGCCGTACGTTAGTAGCTGCCTCTGTCATGTTTGTCGGATTTGGTGTATTAACGAATTTATTGGCTTGGTTCAAATGGCTCTGAGCACTATGGAACTTAACATCTAAGGTCATCAGTCCCCTAGAACTTAGAACTACATAAACCTAACTAACCTAAGGACATCACACAACACCCGGTCATCACGAGGCAGAGAAAATCCCTGACCCCGCCGGTAACGAATTTATTGCTTGGAGTGTAACGGCCTGATACCTGAAATATGTTTTGATCTTTGGAATCTTTGATATAATTGCCTATGATCTTGAGAGGCGGTATCTGTGTACTGTAGAGCGTCTTAACTGTTGTTTGGCCAACTTTGTAGAATTTTATATAAGAATGCATTTCATGGGCTTTTATTTAAATGATCGTTTTAGTATATAAAGTTGCCACCCTTTCACCGTAAGACATTTCTTAGAAGTTAAAATCAAGTAGCATCTTCGGTGCCAAGATTAATATTTAAATTGTTAGTGTTTTGTACCATTTCCATCCCTCCTACGGGGGGTGCATAGTTTGTGTGCTTGAGTAAATTGTTAAAACTCTTAGTCTAAAGTTATCTGGTGTGTTGCAGATTTGCACCAGTGTAGTCTTTCAGAGGCTGTTGTGAGCGGTTGTATTTACGGCCGTGTCAAAAGGGAGAGGCAAGGTTCTCTGCCCGAGAGCTCATACAGTCAAAACTTGTTTCTTTCTGCCTCTGAATAAATTGTAACTTCGACATTTAGGGGGTTTCTCTGACTATAATTTTAAATCTGTTTCTTTTAAAAAATGCTTATCGGCACTATTAAAGTGAATAAAATTCCCATTTGTTAAAAGGAATTTGGTTATGATTTCATCAGTTACGCCCTGGCAACTACTTCCATGCTTACATAGTGTGATTAAATGTGTTAATGTTCTTGATGAATCGCTAGTAAATTAAATAAAATCTTAAGAATATTCTTTGAAAATCAATCACGGTTTATTTGCTTTCAATCGTTACACGCCGTATACGCCCACGATCATCTGTGGTCTGAAAAGACTACCTGTCACCACACAGTGGACGCCCACTTACGGTAATTGCGAGAAAATTCGGGCCTTCGTCACCGATGAACAGCTGTCAGCATGGGTGCACGAACCAGGCTTCTGGTGGTTACGCAACATGGTTCGCTGACAGGTCATTGAGCAGACACTGTTGAAGGCCTCTGGTCAAACAGTGCGAGCAGCTGCTCAACTGCACATACGTTCGCCCGAACATATCTCTGCAGCCGTCGTTCATCCCTGTCATCTGTGGCCTGGGGTGAACATCTGTTGCCTCGGCGCCGGTTTTGGATGTCATGATTTTGCCATCCATTTATCCATGGCGTCAAGCGAATAGTTCATAAGGTTAGCCACAGTTTCGGTGGTGCTTCGACCGTTGGCCAGAAAGCCTATGATAATGCCACTTTGGACGTCAGATAACGACAACGAATACACTGTTTTGCGCGTCCCCTCCTCCCCCCCCCCACTTCCCATACCCGACACTCTATATACCCTCCACAGACAGTACTGCCACCTGGCACGTTGACGACTAATATTGGCAGTGATCATTTTAATGCGACTGGACGGTGTATGCAACCGCGAGACACCTTGATATATCGTCTGTCACTGTCTGAGTCCAATTTACAGACGTTTTCTCTGCCACCAAAAGCAAGGAATACGATGTTAAGGCAGTGCCTAGAGGAGCATGGGTGCTGCCGATGCCGGAATGCCGTGAAGAAGCGACGCACGACGCTCCTGTGGGAGGAAGAGTATGGCGGGGCTCATGACGTATACATCAGGAGGCAGTAATATTCTGGAGACGGCAAACAGAGGCTCCGCGGCCGACAGACGTCCCAATAAAGGCGCAGCGCTGCTGCAATATTCAACAGCCAATACGGCCGCACGTGGCACCGCGCGCAGCCGGCACAGCCAGCTCCGACACCACGCCTGGCGCAGAGTTTCGCCTCCGGGAACTCTCCAGAACATAGAGCCCCATTAGATAGGCGTGAGGATGTGGTGGTGGTGAGGCCACCGTTCACGAAAAACAGTGTGGAGGAAGTGATTGGAAATTAGTGAGGTTAGATTTTCGAATCGAAGATGAGGTTATTCCAAATTGAGAACATGCTGCGACAGCGCAGGGATGAGCAAGTATAATGGCCCTTTCAATTGCAATCCTTGGCGTTAGTTTAAGTTAGATGAAGTAGTGTGTAAGCTTAGGGACCGATGACCTCATCAATTTTGTCCCATAAGAACTTAACACAGATTTCCAAATTTTCCAGACCTATGCACTACAACCTAGCGCTGGTCTCACCAAACACCTTCTCCTCCGTCGTGCCTGCAAACACGCTAAAGTAGCCAACTCTTAACTACAGATTGCTCTGTTTTCTCTGGATACACGAAGCCAAGCACCGTCCAACCGGAACGGTGCCCATGTTGACAGCAAGCCACCGCCTGCCTCAGCCATTCGTCCAGCAACAACCTCGCTGCACCGCTCCAGTCTACCTGCTTCATTTTTCTTCTGCGTACACCTTGTTGCCAGTAGTGCATCACTGGCCATTCCAAATTCATTTCCGTTTCAACACAGCTGCCCACCGCCGGCCAGTATTGGCGTTCGCGGACAAGCACGGCGTGCTGCAATCGGCTATTCGCGTGACCTGCTGCTAAATCAAGAACCCATCAAGCAGCGGGGAAAACGAATGTGCTGCAGTTCACTGTACAGTGGATACTTTGAGTGAAGTCTGATTTCTAGGCCCTATGGATTTGTGTACATACACCACAAGACACCACACGGGGCAAGGTAGAGGGTATATTGCAATACTACCAGCAGCCATTCCTTTATTCCTTTTCCACTCGCAAATGGAGAGGGGGAGAAAACGAATGCCTATATGCCTCTTTCGAGGCCTAATTCCTCTTGCCTTTGCGGTCCTTACGCGAAATGTAAGTTGGCGGAAGAAGAAATGACCAGCAATTTGCCGCAAAAGTTGTTTCTCTAAACTTTCTCAATGCTGTTTCGCGGAAAAACTTCATCTTCCCTCCAAGGAGTACCTTCTGAGGTCATGAAGCATATATATATATATATATATATATATATATATATATATATATATATATATATATATATGTACAACTCGAGTGTTGATAGAGCCTATCGGTCACAGGTCCAGCAGGATGTTTCCGAATTGGTTCGATGTCTTCTTTTAATATCTCCTTGCGGTGATCCCGAACTCTTAGAATGTGTGGCACTATTGTTCTACACGTAGTCTCCATTACAGCTGAGCCATACTTCCCAAAATATTCTACCTATAAACCTACCACCGACGTTACGTGTTCCCCCCGTTTCGTATCGCTTTCAACTTTAAAACCTAGACTATATGAGAAAACGTACCACCACAGCCTGCATCTTGAGAGTCTCTTTATTCTATCGCACTTCTAGTTTCGGGGGCACATTAACGCCATCCTCAGGACCCACCATTGTCAAAGGAGCATTTCATTTCCTTGGTGCACTTACTCTGGGATCCTTGTTATTAGCACAAGTGGTCTATTAACAAGGATACCACAGTAAATGCGCCAAGGAAATCAAATGCGTCTTCGGCAGTGGTGGCTCCTGAGGATGGCGTTAATGTGCCCCCGACACTAGGAGTGCGACAGATTAAAGATAATCTCAAGATGCAGGCTGTGGTGGTACGTTTTCTCATGTATATCATCAGCTGAAGGCCCTCGTCCATGCAAGAAGACGGAGAAGCATAAATTAATCGACGCGACTGTGTGAAGAACACAGAGGTTTACCTGAGAGGTCTCTTTGACTAGATGCCTTCGTCTCTTGATTATAGAGAACATTTCGCCGCAAGAGCACTCAGGTAAGGTAGTCTGAAACAGTTTTGAGCTGTTGCCTCTACTTCTTACTGATGATCTCGTAACAGGAGTGCACTAATACGTAACGGTACGAGTGTGTGGACGAGTTACTGGGCCGACTAGGTCGGGTACTGAGGAGATGTAAATTAGCTTGTCTGGGTGAGTGAGAGTCGGCGAGACGAGGAAGTCATGCGGGCGCTCCAGGCGAGATCGAGTGCCAAGGCATACAGCGCAGTCCGAAATAGATAAATCCTAATAAAACTACTGCATGAGCCGTAGTAAAGTTAGCTTTGAAAAGCGCGCCGCAGCGCGTGGCGTGAAGCAGTCGCCCTCCGTTTTCTGGCGGTGGCGCCGTTGTCGCAATTGATGGCTTCGGTGTCTCCCTCTAGCGGGAAAGCGAAAAAGTGGGCTGTTCACGAGGGTTAAAGAAGTAGCTGTGTGGGCTCTCGTGGGGGGAGTTGGCAGTCGGGACACCAAGAAGCGACTTCTCTGCCGGTGCTAGAGGCACAGCACGCAGAACGCGACATCAGCGGAAGTGACGCGAGCAGCGGCTCCGTGGTATGGGGCGTTATCTGCTCCTCGCGAAAGGAATCTTCCTGAGCGTGGGTCCACGAGTTGCCTAATTTGCAGTTCGGCCGTATGCTGTCGACTGGCGAGGAGGCTCTTAAAATCGATGAACCTTCCTGCGTCCGTTGAAACGGCTGGCAGCGGGCGGCTCGGCAGAGCATTTGCAGGTGCTGTGTTGGTTCTGTCCTGGGAGTCGTAACGCACCAGAAGTTGAGTATTGATTGTTAACAGATTTTATGAAGTTTAACTGAATTAAATTTACTTATTCTTGTTAATTATAACAGCAGTATATTTTGGGGGTTTCCCGCCATTCATTCTCGTCTCCCCTTCCGCGGGAAGGTAGAAAGGGTGGTCCGTTTGTCCCCTTTTCAGGACGAAATGGAGGGGGGGGGGGAATTCAGAGTAAATCTGTGGTTCGGATTGCTTCTTTCCCCTCCCAGCTTACCTACGGGTTTATTCGACTGGGAGCCTCTACCATTGCTGTGAAAGTCTAACGTACCAATGGCTGTACTGTTTAAAATGCAAGGCACTAAGACCTGGTCAATTTTCTCGCCTGCCATAACTAGTATTACTAGACTCACATGTAAAAGGAACTCTAAGAAAGCAGAAAAATTCATTTGGCCTCGTGGTAAGAACTAGTCAATTGTATAAAGAATTCCTGCTCATCTGGAAGCTGTAACTTATGTAAGTTTGTGTTTATGTATATTTGGCTGTAATCAAGTACAGTTGTTAATGTACGCCATAGTGGATTTTTTTATATTGTTTCTTGTCAGCAAAAACTGTTGTGTGATTTTTTGTCCAATTCAGTTCCTTTAAGGCTTTTCCTTAACGTGTTTATGTGTTTTATACTGGTAGTTGGTTATAAGTGTATTTTCTTGCCATGCAAAAGTTTGCCATTTCATTACGGGTAGAAATTGTTGCCTTGAAAGGTGAATGATGTAAAGGTTCGCATGTCCTACCTTGCGAGCGTGTGTTTGCCGTAAGTTAACTGGCAGAAATTTGTAAAATTAGTTTTTTTATATATATTTTGGAAATGTTAATCTTATTAAGTTTAATTTTCTACCCCTGTAAGGTGTCAGGCAAATCCAACACCTTCCATGAAAACCCTGACATGATAAGCACATCAGGCAGTATGTCACATAGCTCCGAATAAATCTTAACCAAAGTAATTCGATCAACGAGTGAGCAAATGGAATACCACAGACTAACACAAGAACACCTAAATGCATGTCATACCTTCCCACCGTGAAAGAGACGCACTTCCGAGGGAAGACACGAGAACAGAAGCAGAGAGCAGAACGATGTTAAGCTAGAAGGCCCTACCGTAAGGAACAGACACCCACATCGCCAGCCAAACACCAGGACCATCCCCCAGCCCATGTTAAAAGATAGAGCCCTCCAGAGGAACAGTATAGATCTTACAATAACACGAAAAGGGCCACACCAATTGCAAGTTTTAGCGTGAGACTTTTTCGCGTCTCTGTTACGTTGCAAACGTTAAAAACATTGCCCCACCACGAAAAGTAACCGCCAGGACCACCCCCCCCCCCCCAGCCCATGTTAAAAGATAGAGCCCTCCAGGGAACAGTATAGATCTTACGATAACACTAAAAGGGCCGCACCAGCTGCAAGTTTTAGCGTGAGACTTTTTCGCGTCTCTGTTACGTTGGAAACGTTAGAAACATTGCCCCACCACGAAAAGTATAACATTTCTCATTGGATAGACAGAATTTTTGTAGGCGGAGCTTAAGGTTAACATTGAGACCCTGATTGGTCAGATGAAAACACAGCCAGATAGTTTTTTTTAAACCAACTTCGGTAGATTATAGTAAGGAGAAGTTAGGAGAGAGTTGTATCTGAGACGGCAAGGTGCGTGGAGCTGTGCCGCCCGCCGCCCCATCACGAACACCGACAAGGTAATGAACGCACGCGATGCAGCATTTTTGAGCACATAAGGCTTGACTCACAACTGCAGAAGTCTCATGTGTTACATCCCCTTTTTACGTAATACTAATGTTGATCGTCAATTGAAGCTCATGGTATTCACATTTGCCACGTAAGGTCTAATCTGAAACGCGATGATTTTTCTGTTATATAATTATTCAGAAGCCACATCAGCCACTGTAATTTACGGCAAGTTAAATGAGTAATTAAAGATAATTGAGGGTCACTGTAGACCATTTTGATAGTTTTCTCTTTTGTGAAATTTAATTTAAACCTAGATTATAGATGTGATATGGCATAGGTCATCCTTCTATCCATTGTAGAACTTCGAAACCCACTCAGGGAATATTCGTTCACATTTTTGTTGAACGCGGTTGGTTTTTATCATCCTGTATTAAAATATTTCGTTTTATCAATATTGCAA
The DNA here is from genome assembly GCF_023898315.1 of Schistocerca nitens. Lineage (NCBI taxonomy): Eukaryota > Metazoa > Arthropoda > Insecta > Orthoptera > Acrididae > Schistocerca > Schistocerca nitens. The sequence goes on from NC_064622.1 coordinate 237,063,238, forward strand.
TTTGTAAACAATGTTTTGTGAGCAGAATAAAATTTCCAATGGTAAACTTAACTGCTTTTTAGACGTTATGTTACCAGCTAACTAAAAATAGGAAAGCCTTTAACCCCTTCCACTAAATTTAATTAGTATTAAGATTCTTTTACAGGGAGTGCAGTGGAGCTGATGCTGAAATCATTAAGTATTTGGTTATATCATCGCTAGTCTCACTGACCTCTTCGGAACTCTACATGGCATGTGTGGTCTGGCGTCTCCTTACCAGCAACAGGTCCCAGGTTCAAACTAGTCAATTCCCTAAAAAACACGCTCAGAGCGTTGTTGCGCAAAAGTGGTAGGGAGACATGTCTTAAAACAACAGACACCACGCAGAATGTTAGAGAATGGCGACCCTGCCAGGATGGTAATATACCATGATTTATGGTCGACCTCTTGCCTAACTAGGTCAGAAAAATAAGTTGTTGAAAAATGTTTCTAAATAGTCGAAATAAGTAGCTGCAGCGATAGATTGTAAGAAGGTATTCAATACAACGTGAGACATACTAGCAGAGACAATAGCATAATTAAGTTAAGAATTTTAATATTGTTATAATTAAGTTTTCTCTCCAATGCAAGCGCACATTTGGTGGATACATCGTTGACAAGTAGGCTCTGACCCAACAAGTAAGTGAATGGATTGTCAAGTCGTGTGTGCAAAAAGTTGATGAAACGCGTGAGATCGTATGAGCACGTGTTCACGCGAAGTAGGGCGCGTGAATTGCTTTTAGAACAGAAAATAAGGGATTCGGAAAGATTAGCAATTGGAGATCGAGACATTGACTGAATTGAGGTAGAGACCCAGCATGAAGACGGACAGAGAATAGAGGACAGTACAACAGACGGCCCGCCGAAGTGGCCGTGCGGTTAAAGGCGCTGCAGTCTGGAACCGTAAGACCGCTACGGTCGCAGGTTCGAATCCTGCCTCGGGCATGGATGTTTGTGATGTCCTTAGGTTAGTTAGGTTTAACTAGTTCTAAGTTCTAGGGGACTAATGACCTCAGCAGTTGAGTCCCATAGTGCTCAGAGCCATTTGAACCAGCCAGTACAACAGACGATGCAGTATCGCGAGAAATAGGACAGATAACGCACCATAACGAGGATAATGTACGTCAAGGCATAGAAAACATAAGTCAGCATACGACAGAGGAGCAGGAAAGTAGAGAGACAGCCGATGAGGATTCTAACTTGCGTCTTGAATACGTATAACCCATAGTACAAGTAATCAGAGCTCCCTCACCACAGAGTCCAAGAAATTCGAGCAGAAACGTATCACCGCTCAGTTCAATGCAATCGGTTGCAAGCCAACACTTGGTCGAAAACACAGAGCGTAGGACGTCGGAAGAAAACGCAATAGGGCCCACCTATCAGGCAGAATTATTGCAATTAATGGCGGAAACCATGACAAGATAAAATAAATAAATTTCGAACCAAATTAAAATTCAGAATGCAGAAACGACGAACAAAATTGCAGAAACCACGAGCCAAATGCGTGAGATTAAAGAACAAAACAAACAAATTCAGTTACACCTATGTCATATTGAAGACAAGGCAAAAGAATCTCGAGAAGTGATAGGAAACTTAGTAACATGTCACAATCAATTGAGAACAGACATTGACAAGGTACAAGCGGACGTACAAACATTGCGTAATGACACACAGGGCGAGATCAAAACATTACGTAACAACACCCAGGGAGAAGTCATGAATCTAGAGAAACAGATAAACGTAATTACTAGACAAGCAGCAGGTTCAGCGCGTGAAATTGTTGAAAACAGTGTGTTACACAAACGTATCATAAAAGCAGCGCTGAAAAGATATGATAACCACATAGTGAAAATAGAAGCGTTAACGAAGCAATAATTTCAGAAATTGCGAACAGAGTTGTTGCAAACCATTGAAGAGCGTAGTGAACAAGATCGAACAAGCACTGAGTCTGCAACCACATCCATATCTGTAACAGCACCGGAAAAACAAGCAATTAACGAAGATATCGTGCATTTTCGATTCCAATCACAGGCGGAAAATAACATATGTGAAATCAGACAGCCTGCACCGCAACAAACACGTTTCGAAATTCTTGATGAACAAACGGCACCACAAACACATGCAGAACCACAAACGTATGTTTCAAGACAGTCTGGATCGTGCAATGAAGCGGCAAGGTTAGCCAGACAAGATACCGAACCAATATGTGACAATGGAAAGCCAGGTCGCGAAGAGTACAGTGCAATGCATTCAGCTACACGTTCACAACCGATGGATGAAAATTATTGCGTCCCACTCCAACGATACTACGCAATGGTAGGCGAAAGATACAGTGGACAATATCCAATGGATCTACCACAACCGGAAAGAACGACAGGAGAAATGATCAGAAGCAAAAGTTGCGAAGAATCGCGAATTTCATATGGAACTATGACGAAGTACGACAACGATCATTTCCTCACAGTCAGAAAATTTCAACACTTTCCAGAAGGAAACTCATTACATCTACGAACTTTTATTGATGAATTCCGAGTAGGATTACCAGAACACTGGACGCTAGCACACAAATTAGACTTTATATGTGCACACATATCAGGAACAGTCGCAGATACCATGCAGAATGTTGCAGCGACATGCCGATCGTACGAAGATTTCAGAGAGAAGTTTCTCTCAAGATAGTGGTCCAGCGAAGCACAGAACAGAGTGAAGTACGAATTATTACAGAACCCATATTTTGAAAATTCAGGAGAGAAGAGTCCCGTGAAATTTTTCGAATTAATGGCAAAGAAAAATCTATGCTTAGATGTACCATACAGTGACGGAGAGTTGATTAAATTATGTGCGATGAAGTTACCATTGAAATACCAGCAATCATTATCAGGGCGCGGAGGCAGTCACGTCGAAGCATTTGAAGGTATTCTAAGGGAACTAGAGTTAATATTTTCGGAAGATGACGCATAAAAGGACGAAGCGCACGTGAAAACGAAAGCAAAAAGCAGTGATATCCACAAGACAGTACGAAGAAACAATAATTACGAACCACGTGATAACTTCGCACCAAGAAACGACAATAGATTTCAACAAAGAACCGGTTATGGATTTAGAAGAGAATATGGCAATAACTATAATTCACCCAGGAACGGCCACAACTATTACAGAGGGAATAACGACAACTGGAACGGGTATTGGAGCACCAATAGACCGACAAATTATCAACAATGAAACCAATATCAACAAGCTGAGCAAGAAAAGAGAATACAGATAGAAGAGGTGGAGGTAAGACCACCAAACCCCGAAAAACGTTCGAATTGACAGCCAAGCACCCATGCCAAATAGAATGACGCACCGACCCAGGATAATTTCAGCACCTTGAACAGAGAGGTAAATACCTTATCACGAGAAGAGAAGAAGGGAGAAACGAAACCGCAGGGACCAGATGAAAACGAAGACAGGAAAATAACAATATTGTGTTGGGACGAAATTAATTGGGAGAATACTGACGAGGAAGATGAATTAACAGAGGCATGTACAACGAATGTAGGAGGAAAGGACGAAGTAATGAGTATTGCAGAGCTATTTGAGATGGAAACCAGGGAAAGCGAATTCAATGAGGATAATGCGCAGTCGACAGAAGTTGAAAATAAGTTACTAGTGGGCACGCAACCCAACGTATATAATGAAGGAAGTTATGAAGCGATAGTTAAAGCATTTAAATGCGATTATGTGGAAGAAGCGACGAAGAAGGAGAAGATAGACGAGGATGAGGAAAAAGTAGAGGATGTTGAAGAAAGCATAAATGAAGGAAGAAATAGAGAAGAGGAAATAAAAGAGAGAGAAGTAGCAGTCGAAGTTTATCCTACAGAAAGTTGGAATTCACAAGGGAAATTCCGGAAAAGACTCATGTATGACTCAATGGAGGAATCGTTGATGCAAGAAGAAGAAGAACAGAACCAACCCTTTCAAATTCAACCAATTGTGAAGGCCATGGTGAAGCATATCTCAGTCAATATTGTAATTGATAGCGGAAGTGAACTGACTGCGATCTCAGAAAATTTATTCATGCAGTGTAATGCCAATACGGAATTGCCAGTTCTGAAAACCTGTAAGATTAAAGTAAGAGGTCCTATTAGAAACAATGCTGCGGAAGTTACGAGACAAACAAGGTTAACTCTTTCGTGTCAAGGTCAAAAGATCGAAGCCAACTTCGTGATTATACCTAAACTAACTGTAGATTTGATTACAGGTGCAGATTTTTTAAATGAGAGACGAGCGATAATAGATATGGGGAAAGGTAGCGTAACATTCGGGAATGTCACACTTCTCTTTGAGCCAAAGCTTAAATTAGAAGAAATATCTATTATAAACAAACAATTAAGAATGACGCGAGATAAAGAGGATGAAGAATTAGAATGGTATGCACAAAAGGGGGAATCGCCTCAACTCATGTTAGAAGTCCATAAAGAAATCGACGAAAAATTGCAAGAAGTTCAAGGTATTTCGGAACACAGTAAAAGAAAAGTAGAGGGTATTTTACGAGATAAAGCAGAGGTATTTTTACCTAAGACTGGCAGTATTAAACACTTTCAGTACAAGTTTGAAGTAAAACAGCACAAACCATTTAGAGTGTCACCCTATACAATCCCATTAAGCTACAGGAGATATCTAAAATGTTAGATGATGATATTATTGAACCAGCTACCTCCACATATAACAGCCCGCTCCCTGTTGTACAAAAACGAGATGAGAGCATCAAGTTAGTGCTTGGTTCCAGACAGATCAATACAATCACAATCACTGAGACAGATCACCCAGAAAAATTAGAGGAATTGATACAAAACTTCCATGGTGCTAAGATATTTTCTTCAACTGATTTACTGAGTAGTTTCTGGCAAATAGAATTGGCCCCAGAATTTTGAAAATTTACAGCATTTATCGTATTCGGTAGATGTTACCAATTTAAACGATTGCCATTTGGTTTAAACATATCATTAGCAGCGTTTATTAGGGGAGTTAATACTATACTCAGTCCTGAAAATTTACAATAAATTAATTGTTATTTTGATGATGTGATTATAGCAGAACCCTCTTGGGAACATCACAACCACACATTAAATCAGTTTTTACATATCATGAAAGAGCATTAGGTCATAGTAAATATAACAAAATCCAAATTGGGAAGGCGAGAGGTCAAATTTCTAGGACACATAATTTCAGAGAAAGGGGTAATGTCCGACCCAGAACAACTAATGGCAATCAAAGAATTCTGTACTCTATATAATAAGAACACTGTCAGAGGGTTTCTAGGTCTCACCGGATTCTATAAAAAATTTATTTGGATCGACTCTCTCGCAACACCACGCCTATGTGCATTGACTGGAAAAAACACGCCATGGGTATGGGATCAACAAGCCAATGAAGAATTTTTAAAAGTGAAAAACGCAGTAACAACAGCACCGATTTTAGCACATCCTGATCTAACACAAAATTTTTGTATGGCCACTGATAGCGCGAAAACAGGTTTAGTAGTTGTTTTATTCCAAGAATACGAACAGGCAGGGCTAATCTGTATGGCCACTGATAGCGCGAAAACAGGTTTAGTAGTTGTTTTATTCCAAGAATACGAACAGGCAGGGCTAAGATCATATAGAACTATTCAGTCACGGAGCTGGAAGCATTGGCCATTGTATGGGGCTTCCAACGTTTTCGATACTTCCAATTCAGAAGATAAACAAAAGTATACACTGACCACATAGCATTAGAATTTCTGTTATCCGCCAAACTAACTCATGGGAGGTTAGCCAGATGGATGTTAATACTACAAGAATTTGACTTCACTATTACACACATACCAGGACCAGCGAATGTATTAGCAGATGCTTTATCACGATGTCCACAGGGTGCATCCAATAACATAGGTTTGGAAGCAGCAGAAGACCAGTTTACAATGTCCTATATGAAACACGTACCTTTCGAAAATTACATTCCGACAGCATTGAAAAACATAGGCAAAGAACAGGACAAGGATCCCGAAATACTAGGAATCAAACACAAGTGGAGAAGTAAGGATTTTCCAGACATTCGACAGCAGTATCTCGTAAAAAACAATGTTTTATTTTTTAGACGAAATGTTGCAACGAATGAATGGTTGATTTATATCCCAGATGAACTAATTAATAAGTACATATGGTATACACATTTAAGTAATGGCCACTTTGGACCAAAGAAATGCTTTTTAAAAATAAAACAAACAAGCCATTTTCCTAATATGGAAAGACGAATTAGAACAGTATTAGTCAAATGCAAGAAATGTATGAGGGCTAAACACGTCACTTTCCAAATCAAACCACCTATGTTTCCAATAATCCCTAAAAAATTAAAACAAATAGCTGCAACAGATTTGATGGGGCCCCTCCCACGCACAAAAAAGGATTTACTTTCATATTTGTCGTTTTGGAACTTACTTCTAAATATGTTACCTGGACACAATTATAACAGGTAACGGGTCTTACTATATGTAAAGCATTTAGACAGGATTTTCTCAGACAAGTAGGTTGAATGGAACGAATAATTTCGGATAATGTCCCACAATACAAATCAGTGCAATAGCAGAAAACGTTAAAACAACACAAAATAAAACCCATTACATATTTAAGTACAGACCTAGCGTAAATCCAGCTGATGATCTACGAAGGATACAGGCACTTTATGCCGATTATATACAGGCAAAAGGCATAACACTTGGGATATATACCTGAAAGATTTTCAAGAAGTAATAAATGAAATGCCACATAGCACTACACTACTACCTCCAGTTACTGTACTTAAAAATATTTAACCCCCAAACATAACCAGAGAAAATGTTAGATTTCCTATTGTACCACGCAGACAGCACAAACAAGTCATTGCAACAGCACTCACCAACATCAGAAAGGCAGCCATTAAAAGAAAAGAAAGAGGAGGTAGAACAGCAATTAAAAGAACATTCTCAGTAGGCCAGAAGGCATTTGTAAAAACACACCATCTCTCCAGCAAACAGAAACACAAAATACATAAGTTTTACGCTGCATACAAAGGACCTGTCATAATTAGCCTAATTGATCATGGTAATGCTGTGGAACTAATGAACCCAAAAACAGGCAAAACCTTAGGACTTATCCATGTGAGCCATATCAAAACGTTTGAAGATTAATTTTATTACTGGTAAATAATTAGCACAATATTTCAAGTTTATGTTGCAGATAAGATCGTCAGGAGAAAGAAGAATGAAGGGAGAATAGGTGGAAAAAGAAAGTAGTTTCAATAAAAACGAAAATAACACCAATAGTAGCATACATTAAGGTGAAGGGATAAAGAGTAGATAGTCTAACAACATGAAATACTAAAATGCTACAGACCACAACACTACACAAAAATAAAAAACGAATTTTAGGATTCTTGTAGAAGTTAAGACTCAAATTATCTTAGAATTGTAACATGGAAAGGGCGCCGAAATTTGTAAAGATTTTTAAAAGGCGTAAAATAATGTAGGTACTACGCATATGTTAGATGATAATAAGTAAAACTTTTTGTAAGAACCATTGTGAAAACTCCAGCAAAGACCAGATGCAACGATCCACAAGTTGCAACACGAGAATTATCAAGAAAGAAAAGGACGTAATTAGCAAGACACGATTCCTACAAGGCAGAAGTGTCAAGAGAAGGGAAAGGACAGCAAGACCAACAGAGTGCCCTTGTAGCCGAAGTGGGCAGTAAATTTGCTGAACCACAGCGTGGCGTAACCCTACTGGTTCAAAAATGGCTCTGAGCACTATGGGACTCAACTGCTGTGGTCATAAGTCCCCTAGAACTTAGAACTACTTAAACCTAACTAACCTAAGGACAACACACAACACCCAGCCATCACGAGGCAGAGAAAATCCCTGACCCCGCCGGGAATCGAACCCGGGAACCCGGGCGTGGGAAGCGAGAACGCTACCGCACGACCACGAGATGCGGGCAACCCTACTGGGACAGAACACGGAAACACAGAGTGGCGGAACACGGAAGGCCAAGAGGGTCTTGGAACTCAGCAGAGCGAGCAAAAAAAAAAAAAAAAACTGCCCGACGAGAACACCGCTTGGGCAAGCCACCACTGGCAAATAAATATGTGTAAAAGTCACACTACTGCTATTAAACAGCATGCTGATACACAAAACTGAAGAAAACTACCACAAAGTAAAAATGACATGCTCCAACAATTTATCAATGTTTTACTAAGAGGAGAAATTCAAAGCGACTAGTCATCAATTAATATTTCCATATCCTGCCCAGAGAAGAAACAAGAATCAAGTAAGATGCAGAGAAAAAGCAGGAAGAACAGAAGTTGAAGATTCGCAAGATTGAGACCAAGAAAGAAGATGGGTGAAGAATAGACGACATATATTCCCAAATTCCTATCCTATTGTCAACTAGTCCTCTGCGAAGTTTTACAACGAAAAACGACCGCTTTCAGCGACACATAACGATGACTTTCACGCATACAAACCAGTAAACCACCAGATTCTACACTCACAGCTCCATTGCATTATGGGACCTCCACAACAGCAACACACACTTGCAAAGCCAACAAGGAACGACGAACAAAGCTGTACATCAAATACTTGCCCACATCCATCGCGCTCATGTCCATCACCTTTGTGCAACTACATTCGCCAACCTCATGCTGAAACATTCATTGGATTGTGTGGATTTGTGAAATCAAATTATGTGATGTAGGAATTGTGCAAAAGAAACGTGTGAAAAACTAAATAAGTTAAGCACACCAGACAGCTAATAAACTACAAAATAACAGTCATTGACTATGGACTTAAGTAAAAAATAGACTATCGATAAAAATAAGTCATTAGATCTGAAATGGACAGTATATAAAGAACAAAAGTAAGGCATAATAAACACTAAAAATATATGCCACTTATTTTCTCCTCATTAAAAATAAAGGAATAACTATATTTTACTTATTTTCTCCTTATAAAAACAAAGAATAAAAAATTGTCTTGTTGGATGTTTTCCCTTTTCTTTAATATTGTACCATTTGTTAGGATAATATCTCAATACTTGTGTATGTATATTTCTTTGTCAAAGCAATTCTTGGAAATAATTGTTATTTGTAGTGTCACAATGTTGAAATGTGTGTCTCAAAACAAAAACATTTTATTTGAACATGATATTTAGAACATGTGTTAGGGATAGATTTTACTTAATTACAACACTTATAAAAAAACGATATTTCTAAGAAAATCGATGTGAAAGACTCCTCACTTTCGATAACAAACTTCTTAAAAATAGCATAAAAATATTCTTCTCTTGTCAATATAAACATATTATTGAGAATAATGTGGAGGAATATAAAAATATAAATTAGTAATACAAACTAGCATAGAACCAGGATAACGTGGCTGAACAGTAGGCAACAAAATTTAGATAAAGAAATAATTTTTGACTGACTTAGATAACGATTCAATCATTGCCTTACTTCAGTGCAAAAATTAAGTTCGAAGGGTGGTGATATGTAAGGTGTCAGGCAAATCCAACACCTTCCACGAAAACCCTGATATGATAAGCAAATCTGGCAGTATGTCACATTGCTCCTAATAAATCCTGACATTAAATTAACCAAAGTAATACGATCAACGAGTGAGCATATGGAATACCATAGACTACCACAAGAACACCTAAATGAATATCATACCTTCCCACCGTGAAACAGACGCAGTTCTGAGGGAAGAAACGAGAACAGAAGCCGAGAGCAGAACCGTGTTAAGCTAGAAGGCCCTACGATAAGGGACGGACACCCACGTCGCCAGCCAACCACCAGGACCACCCCCTAGCCCATGTTAAAAGATAGAGCCCTCCAGAAGAACAGTATAGATCTTACGATAACACGAAAAGGTTCACACCAGCTGCAAGTTTTAGCATGAGACTTTTTCGCGTCTCCGTTACGTTGCAAGCGTTAAAAACTTTCCTCCACCACGAAAAGTATAACGTTTCTCATTGGATAGACAGAATTTTTGTACGCGGAGCTTAAGGTTAACATTGAGACCCTGATTGGTCAGATGAAAACAGAGTCAAATAGTTTTTTTTAAACCAACTTCGTTAAATTGTAGTAAGGAGAGGTTAGGAGAGAGTTGTATCCGAGACGGCGAGGTGCATGGAGCTGTGCCGCCTGCTGCCCCCTGACGAACACCGACAAATGAACGCACACGATGCCGCATTTTTGAGTGCATAAGGCTTCACTCACAACTGCAGAAGTCTCATGTGTTACATCCCCTTTTTACGTAATACTAGTGTCGATCGTCAATTGAAGCTCATGGTATTCACATTTGCCATGTAAGGTCTAATCTGAAATGCGATGATTTTTCTGTTATATAATTATTGAGAAGCCACATCAGCCACTGTAATTTATGACAAGTTAGATAAGTAATTAAAGGTAATTGAGGGTCACTGTAGACCATTTTGATAGTTATCTCTTTTGTGAAACTTAATTTAAACCTAGATTATAGATGTGATATGGCATAGGTCATCCTTCTATCCATTGTAGAACTTGGAAACCCACTCAGGGAATATTCGTTCACATTTTTGTTGAACGTAGTAGGTTTTTATTATCCTGTATTAAAGTATTTGATTTTGTCAGTAGTGCAATTTATAAACAATGTTTTGTGAGCAGAATAAAATTTCCAATGGTAAACTTAACTGCTTTTTCGACGTTATTTTACCAGCTAACTAAAAATAGGAAAGCCTTTAACCCCTTCCACTAAATTTAGTTAGTATTAAGATTCTTTTACAGGGAGTGCAGTGGAGCTGATGCTGAAATCAATAATTATTTGGTTATATCATCGCTAGTCTCACTGAACTCTTCGGAACTCTACATGGCAAGTGTGGTCTGGCGTCTCCTTACCAGCAACAGGTCCCAGGTTCAAACTAGTCAGTTCCCTAAAAAACACGCTCAGAGTGTCGTTGCGCAAAAGTGGTAGGGAGACACGTCTTAGAACAAACAGACACCACGCAGAATGTTACACCCCCCTCCCCCCACGCGTGTGCATGATTCATGCGTTTTGGTTTTTCTATTTTGAGAACTTTTGTAAACAGGATTGTCTTTATATGATGCAGACAAGTTAGATTCTGCGCCATTTAATGAGCCTCAGGCTGGCTGTTGTGGACAGACGTAGCTACGGCTGTTGTAAGCATATGGGAAATTTGTCTACCCAAAAGTGAAGCCATATATTCAAATTGTATTCATTTATTACTGGAGTGAAATTCACCTGTAATTTAGCTGACCTTGAAATATTATACAGCGACGCGTTGTATACGTTAAACTGCTTGCATATACTTGCCTTTTACTGGTGTGAAATTTTTTTATGATAATGTAATAATCTAAAAGTCCTTTCCTATCGTAAATTGTGACTTATTCGTTAAACGATTTTTTTAATATCTTAAAGTCTTGCACCAAATTTGAATAAAGAGTGTTACTGGAAATTTTGTGTAATTTCAACAGTTATTCTTTGGGGACCTACTTCCACTTTTCATTTTGCGTATGAATTGTGATTAATAACCTTTGGTGAACCAGTAGTAATTTTACCGTTCACTGCAGGCGAACGACAATTGCTCGCACGGCGGGTGCAGAACATGTATCAGAAATGGCGGGCTTTGAGACCTTCTGAAATATAGCTACTTACAGCTCTCGGAAATTTTATAGTAAATCACGTTACATAATAAAAGAAATCTAAATACATCTGTGGTCTGAGAACAATGGGGCACATCCAATGAGTCAATAATATTTTCAATACCTTAAAACTAGAGAGGATAAGGTTTTACAGTGATTAAATACATCCACAATGAACCTTTGAATCAACATCATTGAAACGTTCAGACGCTCTCTCCTAGCCGGCTGGGGTGGTCGAGCGGTTCTAGGCGCTTCAGTCCGGTACCTCGCGACTGCTGCGGTCGCAGGTTCAAATCCTGCCTCGGGCATGGATGTGTGTGATGTCCTTGGGTTAGTTAGGTTTGAGTAGTTCTAAGTGCTCGGGGACTGATGACCACAGCTATTAAGTCCCATACTGCTTAGAGCCAATTTCTTTGAGCTCTCTCCTATGACAGCATTGCACTGTAGCTATCATCCCTGAAAGATAATCACATGTATCTCATTTATTTATTGACTTACTACGTTTTATCTTTTTCATTATACAAACATTTGTCAGAACACTGAATCCTTCACAGTAACTTAGTGACTGAAAGCAGCCTAAATACATGACATCATGGAATACTTGTGTAGTTATTTAAAGAATATTTTACACATTTTTCCATCGACTATGTTTCAGTGTTGATTACAATTGATATTGGAAACTTGGTTCGTTTAAAAAGGATAAATCACATTCTTCATTAAACTACCTTACGTCGTTTAAACCATGCACTATGCATTGATCATAAAATAAAGTACAGACTGCACTGCAGTCAACACTGTGCGAGTGGGTGAGCGAGAGTCGACTGTTAGAGACCGTGAGTTGACGTTGGGTGTGTGAGAGGCTAGGGGCAGTTGCACAGTAACGGGGTTGGACATTAGTGGCAGAATACAGGCGTAATGGCATCCAGTGTTGATGTTGAGTGTTTATAAATATAGGTTTACGAAAGTGTGTTTTAATTAATAAAATCCAGTATTTGTGAAAGGAGATGTAATCATTTTGCAGTTTTCCTTAGACCTCACAAGAACAGAAGGGCACGACAATGAGTTTAACGAAAGGAGCTATTACCTATTATGCTGAACTAATTAAATATAACTTCATCTTCAGCGTATGCGAATAATAAAGTTTGGTGTGAAACTGGGGGGAGGATATAACATGTGTTAGATGATACCACTATTTCAAAGACTGCCAAGAGATGCTTCTATCCAGCAGACATAAGAAATTGTTTAAACAATATTTAACGATATTTTGTTGTGGTTTAACATCAGCGTGCAGGCGCAAGAATGGTAGCTTAATTGTTTGCGAGCAAACCTTTATTTACATTTATTGTGAACGGTCTGAGTGTGAGCGAATGTCCATAAAATTTCTTTAGTTAAATATTACTGCAATGTGTTAGATTAGTGCAGTAAGTGTTTAAGTTGAGTCACAATAGTATCTGTAGAACGTAAGAACGATGCACTTTTCGTACAGATGGCCTTCAGCCAATGAGAGTTAGACAGTGGCTGCACTTTACTGGAATCAAGAGGAAAAAGATACCTTTTTTGAGTCGCGCACTCGAATCTGCAATTCTGGACAATTCTACGCTTGTGCTGGAAGAAGGAACGCCTGCCTGTGGTAACGTGTGTTATTCAAATGTGTCGGTGATTGATTCTGAGCGGTGAACAGCGGCTTCAATGCTTCTATTTTTTTTAATGAACTACCATTCGCGAGGTCTGGATGTGCTCAGGCGCAGAACATCAACTTACAACTTGCATCTCGGAATTGAGAATAGACGGAGTACGATTTCTTACTCGTAATCGCTCTTGTATTATCGTGCAAATTGCTATACAGAACATACCAGCGAATATTTAATACACAGTAATCGCGATATTGCCTTAGTGTTTCACGCATGACGGATAACTATTTAGCTTGGTGATTCTGCTGCCATACTCGTAATGCTCTTAACAAAAATTTTATGCACTTTATTCAGTTATTTACGGTCTGTATTACAGCTGGCTATCGTAGGACCATTTTTCATTTATTTTCATTCTTAAATAAAAATTTTCAACAAAATTATCTGCTGTCCTCTGCATCAATTACATGCGTTACAATGGAGCCCTTGTTATCAATTACCCACTTAGCTTTAATTAAATATTTCTGTCTTACTTTCTTTATTCGCAGTTCTAGCCAACGCACAGAATATTTGACTGCAGACCGAGCGAGGTGGCGCAGTGGTTAGCACACTGGACTCGCATTCGGGAGGACGACGGTTCAATCCCGTCTCCGGCCATCCTGATTTAGGTTTTCCGTGATTTCCCTAAATCGTTTCAGGCAAATGCCGGGATGGTTCCTTTGAAAGGGCACGGCCGATTTCCTTCCCAATCCTTCCCTAACCCGAGCTTGCGCTCCGTCTCTAATGACCTCGTTGTCGACGGGACGTTAAACACTAACCACCACCATTTGACTGCAGAATCACAGATATGTCTTATTATTCGAAGCTTGTTAGCAACTGGGCATGAAAGCAGACGTGTGCTTCTCGAACCTACGACATTATCGAGCCATTCATTTTAAGCCGAGCTGTGAATAGTCCAACTACCTCAGGTTTCAGAATAGCAGGTAAATTCGTAAATTTGTTTGCTCGTATGGAAGGCTGGTTAAGGTAAGCTGCTCAGCTGAATATCCGCTACGTAACGTCACAAGTACTGTTGCATAATTTTTAGGTATCATACCTAGACTGAGTCGAAACGCTGAGTGAGTAACACAGTGCCGTATCTCTGTAGCTGCACCACAGGGCAGCCACCAGCCGGTGTACGCAGCAGGCGCCGCCTGAGCTCCGCGGCCCTAAATCCTTGTCGCGGCTGACGGGAACGCCGAGGAGACAAATCAGGGCGGCCAGATTAATGCACGGCCCCATCAGGGAAGGTGAGGGAAGGGGGAGGGGGGCGGGATGGGGTGGCAGCGAGGCACACTCAAGAGCAGTACTACCAGTCACCGTGTGCTTACGCCATCCATCGTCAGGCAGCGGGAATTATTACAGCTGTGTAGCTTCAGTCCTGGAAGAGCAGTGCCAGTCGTTTCCTAGTGCACGAAAGGTGGGAAATACGTAATAAAGTACGTGATTACACTGACGGTGAAAAATCGGAGCACCAAAAAATAATTCATGCACAGTAATAAAATTTTGGGAATACATTTGTCTAGGTAATATATGTAAGTGATCAACGTTCCAAAACCATAGGTTAATGTTGCCGCGAGATAAGCCATTGTAAATGTGAAATGCTGATACATCAATAACCGGTGTTACCGCCAACACTGTTGAAGGCAAGCATGCAAACCCACATGCATTTTGTTGTACAGGTTTCGGAAAGAGTTATGGCTGTTGCACTTGGTCAGCCAATACAGGGGCGGTTAAAGCTGGTTGTGGTTGATGTTGGAGTTGTCGTACCATGAAGTCCCATATGTGCTCAATTGGAGATAGATCTGGTGATCGAGCAGGCCATGGCAACATGTCGGCTCTCTGTTGAGCATGTTGGGTTAAAAAAGCGGTAGGTGGGTGAGCGTTATTCTGTTGGAAAACACACCCAAGAATACTGTACCTGTATGAGAGGACAATAGGTCGAATCACCAGACTGACGTACAGATTTTCTGTCAGGGTGCCTAGGATAACCTGCTCTCATGCGAAATCGCAGCCGGTACCGTAACGCAGGCAGGTTGGTTGCGGGTCCTTAACTGGTCTCCTTCTAACCAACACATGACCGCCACTGTCACTAAGGCTGAACCAGATTTCATCAGAAAACACAAGATACCTTCACCCTGCCCTCCAATCAGCTCTCACATGATGCCACTGAAATCACAAATGGCGGTGGTTTGCGTTCAGTGGAACGCACGCCACACGTCGCCTAGGTCGGAAATGTCCTTAAAGTAAGCGAGTCGTAACAGTTCGTTGTGTCACTGTGGTGCCAACTGCTGCCGAAATTGTTGCTGCAGTTGCAGTACGATGCGCGAGACCCCCAGGCCGAACACGATGGTCGTCTCTCTCGGTAGTGAACCGTGACTGTCCGAAGCCCGATCACCTTGCGACGAGACATTTCCGTGTTGACCACTGCTAGCCGTCTTGTATAATGGCTACGTTTCTGCGAAGACTTTCTGCAATATCGCAGAAGGTACATCCAGCTTCTCGTAGCCCTGCTCATAAATTAATGACAATTGCAGATTGTGGTGCCACGAAATGTGGCACTACACAAAACTGGCGCTAATAGCATGCATGGGCACACACGACACCGATCTGTAACTCCACGGTATTGGTGATAAATTGAGAAAACCGTCCCGAAACACCTGTGTTACAAAACGCCACTGTTACCTACGCATGTATCCCGACATCAATATGGGATATGATCACCATGTACACGTACACAGGCCGCACAATGGGTTGGAGCGGCTGCTGGGGTATATCCTCCCATTCTTGCTCCAGAGCCTGTAGAAGCTCCTGAAGTATCATAGGGGTTTGAAGACGTGCAGCGATACGTCGACCGATGGGGTTTAGCTCTGGAGAACAGGCAGGCCACTCCATTCGCCTGATATCTTCTAAGGTACTCCTCCACGATGGTGGGGCCGTGCGTTGTCATTCATCAGGAGGAAGGAGGAAGACATGCAGGGCTATATGTGCACGAATCATAATGTCACCCCACAACATCAAACCACGACCTCCATACAGGCCCCTTTCAAGGACATTAAGTGATTGGTATCTCGTTCCTGGTTCACGGCAGATGAAAACCCGGCGAGAATCACTGTTCAGACTATACCTGGACTCGTCTCTGAACTTAACCTGGGACCACTGTTCCAATGACCATGTACTGTGTTCTCGACACCAGGCTTTACGGGCTCTCCTGTGACCAGGGGTCAGTGGAATGCACCTTGCAGGTCTACAGGCGAATAAGATATGTCTGTTCAGTCGTCTGTAGACTGTGGGTCTGGAGACAACTGTTCCAGTGGCAGCGGTAATGTCCCGAGCAAAGCTACCTGCAGTTCTCTGTGGCGAACTGCGGGCACTGATTATGAGATATCGGTCTTCTTGTGGTGTTGTACACTGTGAACGTCCCGTAATGCAGCGCCTAGACACGTTTCCTGTCTGCTGGAATCGTTGCCATAATCTCGAGATCACACTTTGTGGCGAACGGAAGGCCCGTGCTACGACATGCTGTGTTTGGCCAGTCTGCAGTCGCCCTTGTATTGTACCCCTCATGTTGTTGTTGTGGTCTTCAGTCCTGAGACTGGTTTGATGCAGCTCTCCATGCTACTCTATCCTGTGCAAGCTTCTTCATCTCCCAGTACCTACTGCAACCTACATCCTTCTGAATCTGCTTAGTGTATTCATTTCTTGGTTTCCCTCTACGATTTTTACCCTCCACGCTGCCCTCCAATGCTAAATTTGTGATCCCTTGATGCCTCAAAACATGTCCTACCAACCGATCCCTTCTTCTAGTCAAGTTGTGCCACAAACGTTTCTTCTCCCCAATCCTATTCAACACCTCCTCATTAGTTATGTGATCTACCCATCTAATCTTCAGCATTCTTCTGTAGCACCACATTTCGAAAGCTTCTATTCTCTTCTTGTCCAAACTAGTTATCGTCCATGTTTCACTTCCATACATGTCTACACTCCATACAAATACTTTCAGAAACGACTTCCTGACACTTAAGTCTATACTCGACGTTAACAAATTTCTCTTCTTCAGTAACGATTTCCTTGCCATTGCCAGTCTACATTTTATTTCCTCTCTACTTCGACCATCATCAGTTATCTTACTCCATAAATAGCAAAACTCCTTTACTACTTTAAGTGTCTCATTTCCTAATCTAATTCCCTCAGCATCACCCGATTTAATTTGACTACATTACATTATCCTCGTTTTGCTTTTGTTGATGTTCATCTTATATCCTCCTTTCAAGACACTGTCCATTCCGTTCAACTGCTCTTCCAAGTCGTTTCCTGTCTCTGACAGAATTACAATGTCATCGGCGAACCTCAAAGTTTTTATTTCTTCTCCATGAATTTTAATACCTGCTCCGAATTTTTCTTTTGTTTCCTTTTCTGCTTGCTCAATATACAGATTGAATAACATCGGGGAGAGGCTACAACCCTGTCTCACTCCTTTCCCAACCACTGCTTCCCTTTTATGCCCCTCGACTCTTATAACTGCCATCTGGTTTCTGTACAAATTGTAAATAGCCTTTCGCTCCCTGTATTTTACCCCTACCACCTTCAGAATTTGAAGGAGAGTATTCCAGTTAACATTGTCAAAAGCTTTCTCTAAGTCTACAAATGCTAGAAACGTAGGTTTGCCTTTTCTTAATCTTTCTTCTAAGATAAGTCGTAAGGTTAGTATTGCCTCACGTGTTCCAACATTTCTATGGAATCCAAACTGATCTTCCCCGAGGTCCGCTTCTACCAGTTTTTCCATTCGTCTGTAAAGAATTCGCGTTAGTATTATGCAGCTGTGACTTATTAATCTGATAGTTCGGTAATTTTCACATCTGTCAAAACCTGCTTTCGTTGGGATTGCAATTATTATATTCTTCTTGAAGTCTGAGGGTATTTCGCCTGTCTCATACATCTTGCTCACCAGATGGTAGAGTTTTGCCAGGACTGGCTCTCCCAAGGCCATCAGTAGTTCTAATGGAATGTTGTCTACTCCCTGGGCATTGTTTCGACTCAGGTCTTTCAGTGCTCTGTCAAACTCTTCACGCAGTATCTTATCTCACATTTCGTCTTCATCTACATCCTCTCCCATTTCCATAATATTGTCCTCAAGCACATCGCCCTTGTATAAACCCTCTATATACTCCTTCCCTTCTTTGCTTAGAACTGGGTTTCCATCTGAGTTCTTGATATTCATACAAGTGGTTCTCTTCTCTCCAAAGGTCTCTTTAATTTTCCTGTAGGCAGTATCTATCTTACCCCTAGTGAGACAAGCCTCTACATCCTTACATTTGTCCTCTAGCCATCCCTGCTTAGCCATTTTGCACTCTCTGTCGATCTCATTTTTGAGACGTTTGTATTCCTTTTTGCCTGCTTCATTTACTGCATTTTTATATTTTTTCCTTTCATCAATTAAATTCAAAATTTCTAGTGTTACCCAAGGATTTCTATTAGCCCTCGTCTTTTTACCTACTTGATCCTCTGCTGCCTTCACTACTTCATCCCTCAGAGCTACCCATTCTTCTTCTACTGTATTTCATTCCCCCATTCCTGTCAATTGTTCCCTTATGCTCTCCCTGAAACTCTCTACAACCTCTGGTTCTTTCAATTTATCCAGATCCCAACTCCTTAAATTCCCACCTTTTTGCAGTTTCTTCAGTTTCAATCTGCAGTTCATAACCAACAGATTGTGGTCAGAATCCACATCTGCCCTGGAAATGTCTTACAATTTAAAACCTGGTTCCTAAATCTCTGTCTTACCATATATAATCTATCTGATACCTTTTAGTATCTCCAGGATTCTTCCAGGAATACAACCTTATACCCCTCATAACGTCTTCAATATGTGTTCTTTGAGCCATTTTCAACGCAGTCACCATTAGCACGTCTGAAAATGTCTGCACACTTACTCGCTGCATCTTACTCTGACATGCATCAACACACTTCTGCGTATTTGGACTGTTGCCAGCGCCACTGTGCGAAGACCACAGGTTAAATGCACCTCATGGTCATACCCCGAGGTGGTTTAAACCCGAAAACCGCCCACCAGAGCGTTGTTTCACCATGTGTCAACATGTGCATGAGTGTAGTTCAAACTTAGTGAGGTGTTGATGATGTCGGTTTTGTCGCCTTAAAGACATTCTTGTCAGACGTCAACTCACCAGGTCCAATCTTAAATTTAATTAACCATGAAGACCGTTACTGCTTGTATTTAAAGGAAACCTAATTTTCATAATCATAGTGGTGCTACTAGCGCCACTCTTATATGACTGCCGCGAAATTTGAACAGACATCATCTTTCGGATGTAGAAACGCACCTATTAACTTTCGCTTATGTTGCGCTACTCCTTCTTTTTGTTTCGATTTTTCCCTTCGGTTTATGTTTGTATCACACACACACACTGGCACACACAGAAACACACCCACACACACACACACACACACACACACACACACACAGACACGCAGTTGTACTGTAAGGAATTAACTTATGTGCGAGGACGAAACTAACATCCAATTTTTTTTTCTTTATTGAGTTTCGATTCCCCCCCGAAGCGAGCGGGCTGGCAGCAGCTTAGTATGCCGCTCTTCAGCCTACAGATTTTCTTTGAAAAAGATGAAGAGAATAACTAATAAAAACAAGCGATAAAATCGGAGACTTAAATAGTAACATGGCGAAAAAATCGTGGAACTTAAAACAGAACAAAGGGATAATGATGCTAATAAAATACATACGAAGCAGACAGGTAAAATAATAAACAGACAATTAAAAACACGGCGACAGTCTTGTTTCTGTTCGCAAAAGACATAAAATTCACACCCAGCGACAGCATGGTTTCTGTTCGCAACACTAGAAAGACGAACAACACTGAACGTTCATTGGAAACTAACATACAACCACAGAACCCGTATTAATTCACGTGGTATTTCGGCCATACAGCATTTGACTGTCTTCTCACAAGGTTATGCCAGAACGTTTGGATCATTGATTTAAATCACTCTTCTTACACTATTAATAGTCCATTAGGGCAACACAGTCTCCCAATAGTATGGCGTACTACTTAGGCGAGTTCGAGAAAATCCCAAGAGAAATATTACGCATTAATGATGTACCCGTGCGTAGCAGCCTTGAGCACTATCTGGAGGCTGTAATGTGAATAGCATTCAAGCTCCGTACTAGGTAGATCGGTAGATGGAGTCCCCCTCATTCTTTCCCGTTTTAGTTTATGTTCAAGCTCGGAACTCGGTAGATCGCTGGATGGAGGCCCCCTGATCCTTTTATTAATTTTTATTTTTTTCAGTACTAGTCATATTATTCCATAGATACTACACTTGAAACTTAATACAATGAAAACAAACGTGCTTCAACTTTTATTGAATTTCAAGTGATATTTATTTGTTTACTAATTTTTATTATAACAACAAATAATATGCAACTTTTATTCCTACAGGCCAATTAAAAACTTACCATGCACCTTCAAGCTTGTTCACGGAAATTGATTCTCGTAAAGATTCTATTACAATACATACAACCGTACATAGGCAGATTTCTGCACCGATATCTATGAAAATGTTGCGTCACGTATAGTTTTCATCCAAGTTGTATGATGAAGGTAGTACATTAATCTCATGTTTTAGCATATTGTGAACATTTGTGAGACTGATTAAAGCTAATTACATCTTTATTTATCGATGTCTGGCTTGGACTTTCCAAGACTGCCCTTCGTCCTTGAAACGGGCTTCTGCATACAGAAGCGACCAGGTGCAAAGCAGTTCTCGGCACCTTATCCGATTGCAGGTATGAAGGATTTCTGAAATCACTACAGGCATATATTTTCAGGAAAAACATTATGCGTCTGGCCGTTTACTTGTCGTTAGTTATGAATATAATATCTTTTCTGATAATAAAAATTATGCAACAACCAATAACATTGGAAATTCAATTAAAGTTCATGTAAAAACCCATGTGTCCTGTCTAACATGTATGAAACAATATGACTAATGTTTATAAAATTTAAATATTTAATAAAGGAATACATTTTCCGCTGTTGGCTGTACTTTGCTTTATTAAAGTCGTACAGTTAGCTAATTTCTGTAGTGAGCCTTTATCAAACACATTTCCTACGTCATGCATGGCATGGCACTAAAAGCCACATGTTGACTATGTGGCTATTAGTGGCTTTTAGTGCCACGAAACCGGTAGTGATCCAATAATAAAGAACTAAACTACAGGTGAAGCGGTTTACTGATACCCAAGATGACTGCTCATAGCTGTGATTGCCCTACCTTCATGGTTGTCTGCGAACCAAATGACCGCCGCCATCTCGCTATTAGCGTTGCAACACAGCGACACATAGTCAACGCGTAAAACTTCCCTTGCGTTTTTCTCGACATTGCCTCCGTAGTACGTCTTCTTATTTGCACGCTATGTTGTCCTAATGGACAACTAAAACTCTACAAAATCTGAAGTAAATCAGTGATCTGAAAGCCATAGCCTCCCCTTGTCAGTGCGCCGACAGACCGAAGGTACAACTCTCACTCTGCCCTCTTAAACCCACAAACCGTCGCAAGGCGCATGCGGCCACTGAATACACAATCGGCAGAAATCTTCGGCAGCAAAATAAATGAACTGAATCTGTGGTTACGCTGTCGATTCATGTTGGTATATCGATGTATCATTAGGTGCTGCACTTAGTGACGTCTTTGCGAGTTTATTAAAGAAAGCGTCAGATTTCAGTATTTGTGCAGGACGAAGGGGCAGTGTCTATTAATTATATCCTTCAGCAAACCTAGTTCCACTGCTTCTTACATCACTGCGTCCCATAAAGACGACCTGGACGCCAGATTTCGGCGCTGTGACGCAGCTTACTGTTGTCAGTGTTGGTGTAGTGCTCGGCCACAGTCGATTTATTAGGCAGTAAGAGCTGTGTGTACCTTCAGAATTCCTTGCGCATTTCATACATTGTACGCATCGTCTGCTTGATAGACTTGCAGAAAATTTCTATAGCCGAGCCCCACAGAGCATGATGTATCTTTGACGAACCCAAAAGTGCCGCTGTCTTCGGTGACAGAGCACTGCATCAATAACAGCCACTCTGTTCTGTATGGTAATGTCTAAATTCCTGTGTCGACTTCATATTCGGCTCTGTATAAGCAAGTTCCTAGGAAATTAATAAAAATTCGGCAAACACTCACCTGGTTTAAATGCTGTCATTCGGAGAACGTTTCAAAACAGACACTATAGCACAGTCGTTACAAAAGATAGTGGATGGAAGCTGAGAGAGAAAGGTTAATATAAACTCTTTGGATAAGTAAGAAGTGCTGCGGATGAGGCTTACAATAATTTTTACAACTCGTCGGGAAAGAGTGCTCGGAAAATCCTTGGAAAGACATTTCGTAAGTAAAGTCAATGAAAGAGTCGCACCTTAAATAGAATCTCTCGTGCGTCTGTCTGATGCTGAAACTGAAGAAAGCAGAAGTATTAAAAATATAGTCATGGGTGAAAATATTACTGCCGCACAAACTCATAAATGAGAGATATCGACATCATCACCCTCGTTATTGGAAAAACAATTAAATGTACTTAAAGCGAAAGTGTAATCTGACAATTTTCCATTTAGAGTTTACACTGAATAACTCCTTTCATAGGTTATATTTATCGAATATCTCTTCGCAGCGAATAGTGCCTCGCTACTTGAAAGGAGCGACAGTAACTACTGTTTACGAAAAGGGAAGAGGGTCACACGCTAAGAATTGCAAACCAATGGGGCTTATTTTCGTCTGTTGCAGGATACTGGAGCAATAATGTAAAAACAAACATCATGACAATGCAGTAGAAAAAGAATCTATTCTCAAAGAATCAACATAGATTCAGGGAAAACCGCTCATATGAAACACATCTTGCAAACAACAGTTGCAGGTAAACAAATATATTCTGCCTTCCTTGATCGAAAGGCATTCTCAACGGTAAGATATTGTAGGCAGCTATTCAAGATACTATAGAACTGTGTAACTTCCCAAATATGTGATTGTCTCAAGGAATATTTGGTTAACAGAACACATGGACGACGAACGTTGCAATGAAGTGAAGGTCAATAATCTGGTTTGCCAACTTAAGTTAACGAATGATCAGGTACTGTCGTCGCCTGTGGTGGTCTAGCACTACAGTTTCTTGATGCAGTTGTTCGAGGTGATCGATATCAATCATACTGTGCGTCAGGTATTACCCAATATTTTTAGAGGTATTCAAGCGTTTGTCATGGTGAATCGAAATTGACACCTCAGATTACTCCGACGGGGCATACCCCAGTGGAGCCCTCTCTACATGTCGATTTTGCTCTCGTCCCTAGAATCTCTGCTTCGCCGTATTACTGCTCAATTACGTTCATGAAAGATGCGTACAGAAACTTTCTCCCTGCGAGCGTGCGCGGACGATGTTGTGACATTACCACGACATATCGATTACATATCCTTGGCTCAAGGGCATACTGCATTCCTTTTGTTCTCTCTCTGGGGTCCGCATTAGTGAATGAAAATGCGCCCTGTTGCCACTGCGGGGTTTCCATAAAGTTGCCATTGTATGTTCACGGTGGTTTCTCGCCACAAATCGCTAGTGATTGCCGTGATCGCTGACCGATGAAAATGGCTGCACTCAATTGGTGAGAAGGGCAATTCGAGAACAGGAACATCGCTGTTCCCTTAGTATTCTTCACGAAGTATGGATCTTACATTCTTTCGTTTTCAGTCAAGTGTATTATGCTGAGCACATATTCTCGCTCCCCACGATGATGGAGAGCAAATCGGTGCCATTATTTTGCGATTTCCTGTTGCAAGTCATATTTTCTACTTTAGTATGAAGTGGTACCGATGCCCGTCTCCTTGGAGGGTTGGGACTTCCCTATATCAAAGTAAAGGCTTCAATATTGTCTATACGGTGTAATGTCTTAACATGTACTCGAGCTGCGCATTCCATTACTCACGCGTCTTCAACTGGCCAGTCTGACTCCCACTGAAAAAGTTTGCCGAATCAACTCTAAAATGCGTCACTTACTTTAGTTTTATATTATAATAATCTTTCTGGTGGACGTCATTTTATCATTGCCACAACGTAACACCAGATCTTTGCTTTCCCGTTGGGGTGTACAAACAACCCGCGCCCTGTTGAAACTGCTGCACCATTGATATTCTGGAAAACAGTGTGGTTTCACGTTACTCCCCCTGTCCTCTGATGGACGTCATGTCATTCTGCTGTAGGGTCATTCATAATTTGATGCCGAGAAACAAACGTCTCCATCGCACTGGCCTTCGTCCGACTGGTGTTCGCAACTCATGTCATCAACCTGACACTACCACATAGGATTGTCTCTTGCAGACGAGAACACTGGCACTGGATTTGGCGACAAATGGCTTTGCTTACCCGATCAGCTTAAACTGATTTCTCGGTGGAACTTCTTCTCTGTCCGGAATCTACATTTTTCTCTCGGACGAAGACAGTACTATAGTTATGTCTCATCGGACACTACACCACTACCTACTTTGGTATGATAGTGATACCGACCACCGTGTTTTTCGTCACTTTATTGTGAACACGCATTGGAAGTGGCAGAGGCTTCCATGTTGTCGTGCTTTATTTGCGAAGATGCCGCACCTTGTTTTGTCTGAGAATTCTGGAATTAACGAATTACTGCCTGTATGATTTATCTTCTAAAAAAAGAGGCCAGTACCAGAAAAGTGGCAGGGGAGAAGGAGTCACTATGGCCAGGCTTCAGGATTAGACTCTTGCCCACGTTCACCACCCAGCCTGAAGATGACTGTGTCCATTCTCTCTTGTTATTGAAAGCATTTTCTTTGTTTCATAAAGGACAACTAAGATTGTCTGGTAATAGAGTGATTGGCAAGGAATGGTTGAAAAATCGAGTCACGACCTAGTCAGTTTTTTCACTGTGCATTTCTTTTTCAGAAAGAAAAAGCGGCAAAGTTCTTTCTTGGAAACAGAAAGGTCGTGGGATCGAATATGGTCAGACCACCGATTTTTTCATCCTGACTTTGATGTATCATTCAACTATCACGATTAAGCAGCGTGGGACTCGAGCCTCCCATTGCGATCCTGATCCCAGTTGTATAACTTGGCTAGGGGTATGGAGGACCACGAAGGGCCGTGAAATTCCAGGACACCACTACACTAGAAAAAATTTCACCTTATGATTATTCGCTACCGATATTGTTTTGTATAGGAATGTATAGCTCTTAGGCGGTCGTAAGGAAATGCAGAATGTCGTGGACAATAGTTGCTGTTAGAGTACTGAATAACTGTTTATGGAAGACGATGTACGCCACAGAGGGAATAAGGCCCAGTAATAGCTGATCACAATCTTAATCTTGAAGATTTTGACCACGTCGCATCTTAGAGGTATTTAGGAGTAATACCAGGAAGCTATAGGAATGGCACAGTCATTCAAAGTCAGTAGTAGGGAAAGTGAATCAAAGAGTACATTCTGTGGGAGGTTTGTGAACAAATGCGACGAATATGTGAAGGAACTTGCTGACAAGTGCCGCTGATACTGTGTTCCACTTATCAAGCACACATGAGAAAGGGAATCGTGCGAATTCAGAGACGCCCTGCGATCGTAGCATGTCGACATATCCGAAACAAACGTAACGAAAATGCTCGGGTAACTTACATTTAATTTCTTAGAAGAAAGGTGATTTATTATTGGTGAAGCCATGTTGAGTAAGTTTTGAAAACGTGTATTCGAAGAAGACTGTGTGGCCATTATACTGCCAACATTGTGTTAACAGGCATGGGACTCTTGTGCCCGTCGCCGAGTTAGAACATGGGTTCTCTGCTGGGCGTGAGGAAGCAGATGGTGGAGGTGTGTCCACGGATGGCTCCTGATGACAGAGTAACATTTATTGCTCTACTGCAATTGCTGCGACCGTTAGCTGCGCTGGCGTTGAGTGGAATCCGCTGCCTCGGCGGTGGCGCTACGGCCACTAGGTCGTACTGCAGCGGCTGGAACCTCACGCCGCGGGCCTCTTGTAGACAACTGGATGGGCGTGGCAGCACAACTGGTGAGTGCCCTTCCTCGGCGACCATCCCCAGCTGCGGTTGTCTGGCGTCGGCGCACCAGTGTCCCCGCCTCCTGCCCCGGTCACAGTGTTTTGTGGCGGCAGCGCCCCAGGACGATGTCAACAGTGCGTTATCACAACGCCCCCCAAGCGATGACTCCCATGAGAGGCGGCTGCCTGTTGACGGCGTCCGACGATGCTTACGGCGGCGGCGTCACTCGTGTGCCTCCTAGGCGAGGACCTGCACTACGACGGTGACTGCAATGGCAGTGACGACTCCGAAATGATGGCGGCACTAAGTGACACAGGCTCTGCGTCACTCTAACGGCTCACCAGGGATGATGATGACGAGTAGCTGCAAATGTCTACGGTTCTTCTTCGCCAGTAGGTTAGTGGAATATTCTGCTGTTGGTCGGCTTGTGTAGCTGACCAGATTACCATCCCGAGAGCAAGGTGACCTGCTTATTGTCATATCCTCCATTGGTCGGTGACACAGCGTGTTGTTTAACTCTCCATTCTGCCACCTCCTTACGCCAAGGTATCACAGCACGGAACTGCGTAATAAAATGTAACACACATACGACTTCGGGCTCTAAATATTCAAAATATTCCTCCACATTTTAACTCCTACTTTTAATTAACTTAAATGATCTAATCATTCGACCCTCTACACTACACCGTCTATGGAAAGAATGTGTCCCCTCATTCTGCCTCTAATTCTATTTACACATGATTCTGTTTACATAGATTTAAACCCTCTACCTCTTCTGAACACGTACTATATTTACATAGTTCACTGCCTCTGAAGCTGTATATTTTGGCTTATCAATGCTAACTTCACTACAGTTCTCCCTTTTCACACAATTGTTTCTTACGGCCCTTGATCACACTTGGTTGGCTGGTTCAAATGGCTCTGAGCACTATCGGACTTAACTGCTGTGGTCATCAGTCCCCTAGAACTTAGAACTACTTAAACCTAACTAACCTAAGGACATCACACACATCCATGCCCGAGGCAGGATTCGAACCTGCGACCGTAGCGGTCGCGCGGTTCCAGACTGTAGCGCCTAGAACCGCTCGGCCACTCCGGCCGGCGCACACTTGGTCTTTGCCTGCATGGTTGTTCACTCAGTACACTGCCATGTCAGCGGACGTAAATTCCTTATCTTTGCGAACCCGTAGGCTGAAGGTTGGGATGGATGGAATTGGATAAACTCTCCTCTTGATCAAGAAATACTTAACTTCGCCGGCCCCTTTGGGGGCTACAGTCGGGAACCGCGCTGCTGCCACGGTCGCAGGTTCGACTCTGGCTCTAAATGGCTCTAAGCACTACGGGATTTAACATCTGAGGTCATCAGTCCACTAGACTTAGAACTACGTAAACCCAACTAACCTAAGCACATCACACACATCCATTCCCAAGGCAGATTCGAACCTGCGACCGCAGCAGCCGCGTGGTTCCGGACTGAAGCGCCTAGAACCGATAGTCCACTGCGGCCGGCGGGTTCGAGTCCTGCCTCGGGCATGGATATGTGTGATGTAGTTAGGTTGGTTAGGTTTAAGTAGTTCAAAGTCTAGGGAACTGATGACCTCATATGTTAAGTCCCATAGTGCTTAGAGTCATTTGAACCATTTGAACTTAACTTCGATAACCACAAGGAATGCACGTGCAGCTGATGTTGATGAACCAGTGACCACCAACTGCTGCTGCTGCTTACTTCTGTAGCTTTTTATGTGCTCTAAGAGATGTTCCATGGTAACTCGACTGTGTTCGGTGGGAAGCATCTGATCCAGAGAAGTGAGCATGTCCTCGTGGATGGTGTCGTTAAGAAACGAAAGGTGTTCTGGGAGCAGAACCGAGGAAAGTAGGTCAGGTACGTGTATTAAGGAATGGATCATACTGAAGACAATGGTTCTTGTCATCGTAGATGGTAAACGTAAAGTAAATGCTAATGTCAGTCCCGAATCCCTGCTCTAGGTCTTAGCATATACCTATCATTCGTCATATTACCGTTTCCTTCTCTTTGCTTTTTCCTCCTCCTCATACGTCGTTTCTTCCCCTCTTCTAAGGAATCTGGGGTCACACGAGGTGAATTGCCCATAGCTCCCTTAAGCGGACGAATTCGGCTTACATGTTCTGTCGAAGGGCAGGTGGGGAGTCGCAGTTTAACGTTAACCGGTGATGTCATCTCTGTTAACTGTTAAAGTGAATAACAGTTTCCTTATTGAGGACCCATCTCAACGAGTTCCAGGCTTCCAACTCCAACGTAGAGCGTGGATAACTCTAAATCGTCTGCGGACAGGTGTTGGTCGGTGCGGATATTTGTTGAAAAAGTGGGGTTTCTCCCAGGACCCCAATTGTGAGTGCGGAGAGAGTCAAACCATGCAGCATATAGTTGAGTGCGACGTACACGGACTTAAGGGAGGAAATCTGATGGACATACATGTGATAAGTGACCAAGCACTTTTGTGGCTGGAAACCCTGAAAATTTTATTGTAAATCATTGTTAATGTTAATTTAAATTTTTATGTTGATATTTGTAAGTGTATCACGCTTTGCCTGTAGCTGAACGAGAAATAATAAATGTTAACTGGTAAGGGCCATAACACCGCGACATAATCTTCATCGTTATCCTCCTCGGCACATAAGAATACGTTAACATAACCTGCTGGCCCACGTGCCACTTAGATAACATTGCTTTCACACCATGCGCCCTGACCTGTTTCCCTAAAGCCTTCGTATTCATTCTTTGTACGTGTGTCCAGATTAGTTTCACTCTCCTAGCGAAATTCTTCACTGACGAGATGTCTCCTAGCGGCGGGGCTCTGCGAAACTCAAAGTGCAACTTAATCTTGCACGCGAATTTTACTTCCTAAAGGGACAACCATATGCACTAGTGAACCTTCGAGTTGTATGCAGCGACGACGTAGGCCAACAGGACGGCCCAAATGTTGTGCTGAGAATTTATGTAAAAAATCAACATTTTCGAAATTGCCCCTTGGACCGTTAGCTTGAGGATGCAGAGAACCAGTCCGTAATTTCTTAATGCGCAACAGCCCGCATGGATGCTTCATTGAGTCTATCATAAAATTTGCTACTTGATCCGTGATAATGGTTTCAGATGTCACAAACGGAAGTATCCATTGGCTGACTAACGCCTAAGCTATCATCGTGATTTGCTGGTCGGGTAAGGCTATCATGGAAACGTAACTAGAAAAATGGTCAATAATATTTAATACATAGCGATTCCCTGCTGGTGTTTGTGGTGGGGTCCTAGCACAGGATGTGACACATATATAGCGCCCACATAGGTATGGGCAAGACACTCACCTGTGTACTTCACCGTGAAGTGCGCTCCATTCTTTGATCCCCTCAGTGGGTGATATAGTTTCATACCTCTTCCGAAGGAAATTGCCTTTAAACAGGCACGCATTAATTTCCAGGATCTAGATGGGTGGGACGAATACCGTCACTTTTCATGTGCACTTGTGGCTAGA
This sequence comes from Schistocerca nitens, assembly GCF_023898315.1. NCBI lineage: Eukaryota > Metazoa > Arthropoda > Insecta > Orthoptera > Acrididae > Schistocerca > Schistocerca nitens. Next base: position 237,093,211 of record NC_064622.1, read on the forward strand.
AATAGAAATTACACGAAACTTGCCGAGCGTACTAGTAAATACGAAACGTGTGATGTCTGCTGGCAATGTGACTTCGAAGACCTTCCATTCCCCATGAAAATCTAGAACATACAAAAACTTCCAGAGACAAAACCTATATTATTCAAATCATATGTACATCTTGGATATTGGTAACAGCAAGACAGAAGTAGAAGACCATGTGCATACTGCGTGGCACAAAGTAGTAAAACATAAAGCAGTTGTATCTCTCCGCCTTTCAAAAGTAGCCATTCAGCTCCTCAGACATAAATCCTTTGCTATTCTCTGACGGCGAGAAGTAACATTACATGCGGATCAAAAAATTCAGATATAACTACATCTGCATACATTATTCTGAAGCCACTGTACGACGCATGGCGGTGGGTACTTGTACCAACACTAGTCATTTTCTGTCCTGTTCCTTTCACAAATAGATCGACGGAAATTTATTGTCTATATGCTTACACATAAGCCCTAATTTCTCGTATCCTATGTGATACTTATGCAAAGTCTATGTGGATATCAGTAGAATCGTTATGCAGTCAGCTTCAGATGCCAGTTTTCTAAATTTTCTCAACAGTGTTCCTTGAAATGAACGTCGAATTCTCTCCAGGAACGCCCATTTGAATTCCCGCAGTATCTCTGTAATAATTGAATGTTGTTTGAACTTTTTTGATGTCCTCCCGTGATCCAATCTGAGTGGATTCCAAACACTTACTCAATACTCAAGAATAGGTCTCATCGGCCTCCTTTACGTTGTCACCTTCACAGATGAACCGCACTTTCCTAACACTCTCCCAGTAAATGTAAGTCAACCATTCACTTTCCCTACTACAATGCCCACTCCACTTCACACCACTTTGCAAATTTACACCCAGATATTTAAACGACATGACTTTGTCAAACAGTATAAAACTAACGTTTTATGTAAATATTATCGGTTTTTTTCCTACTAATCTACATTAACTCACATTTTCTACATTTAGAACTAGCTGTCATTCACCGCACCTGATAGAGCCCAACAAGGACGTGAATTAATAAGAAGACACAATCAACAGATCCACACATCATTTGTTTCTTAAAAATAATATCTTGACCATATTGAGTACGACAATACAGTTATACATGGTGGCAGCCAGTCAAGGAATATTTTAGGGAATTGGTTTAAAAAATTTGTTTCAAAGGCTGAGTCAAGTCCTTACAAGTGTTGTCCCCGAGTAACTTACGGAGTGCCTAAGTGACACAATTCGCTCGCCTTTCAAAACCGAGGCAGTTCTGTCCAGTTAAAGCTGCTGACAAGAGACGTCATGAGCCGTCTGCTGAACCTGCTAGCGAATTCGCGCCATTGGTTTTAGCCAATAGCGTGCGCGGGATACCGATCACGTGTGTGGACGCTGGATGTTCTGCGGTGCAGAACACAGTTGCTTCTCTCTCTTATAATCCATGCCTCGAGCAGAACAGACGTCTTTTTGGAAGGCAGAACCTGATGCCCGGCCACCAACGTAAGTTAACATGAACAGCTTCCCCTTCCATTGCCCATTCCAATCAATTGTTCGGCCTCCTAGACTGGCCTAAACCTGGTAACTAGTTACCCTAGGCGCGCCCCTGGTACACCGTACATTGATATACATCCTCTTTATTGCACCTAGTATCCTGCTTTGTCATTTAACGGCAGTCGAGGATGCCCACTCTCTAATCGTGACCGCTCGACCTTCTGCACCCCGTCGTCACGATGCACATGTAACAACCGCCTCCCCCCCCCTTTCCTAAGCTCTGTGCTGTTTACATTTACACAGTTCTTTCTACTGACAATAAACCGTTTACGAGCTGCAAGAATTGATATTTTTTTTCTATTGAAAGAGTGAAACATTAGGAATAGTTAATGTACATTTAGAATCCAAATTTTACATTATATTCGAAAAGAATTACAAAAGCAGTTACTTGCTTCAGGTATTAAATCATTTATAATTAAAACATTTAAATATATATGCTCTTTGTGCTTCAAAAATTTCAGGTACAGCAGTTTACTCAGAGAGGTTCCTGAGACAACAATCAATCAATTATGAGAAACAAACCAGGTGTGGGATTTGAGTGCATACCCGCAGATGGCGCACTATACTCCAAGGTAGACTTTAGGCACCCAATCCGTAGTGACAATGCGTACAATTGGAGAATGTAAACTTTCTGGACCGGAAATGTATAATTAATAGAATGTTCAGAGCTTTTATGGCGTGGTCGAATGGAATTTACTTTAAAACCCGACGTTTCGTCCCCATCTGCGGAGGACATTTTCAAGGGCAATCATAGCTTTGTTGAATGTTCTAAGCCAGCCAGGATAAGTGTCGGCTCAACTACAACAGACATAAAATCTCGTCTAAATAAAGCAGTGGAAAGTCAACAGTTCATTGGTCCATCTCAAAAGACAGTGTACTCAAGGCCAGATCAGAAGCAGCCACTATATATTTAACAGCATCAAAACACAAAAATTAGTCTAAAAAAATCATATTTAAGTTAATCAAGCGTGCAAAACAATGCAAAGTATCTTTTCAGGGTGCTCGTCTGTACTGGTTACGTTAATCGTGAGCAAACGGTCGGCTATAAAATTTAAGCTATCCGCACCAACAACTAACGAAGTACTTCAGTATGTCTGAAGGATTTCTCAGGAAACTACTAACTAAAAATTGACAAGAATTACAAAATAGATATGCTTCAACACAACAGTTGTGTCCCTTCTTGGTTACAAAAATCTGAACAGTTAAAGCGTAAAACAACACATACAAGTCGCAAGACCATTAAAAGAAATTAAACACTAATAACATTAAAAAGACGTTCCCTAAAATGATTTTCCTGCAGTATTTACATTTTTAGTTGAACATGAATTAGCCTTCACTGATCGAATAGCTTGTCGACGAGGGAGAGAGCTGAGCACCAAGCAGACAATAATCACTAAACAGTTGCTGCACAAAAGGAGCTACCAGCTTCCAGTGTCACAGAAAGTTAAACAACGCTTACAATTAAAACAAGAAGCGGCAAATCCAAAGCTCTACCTTCAACCAAGCATGGCAAGCAACCCAGAAAATATCCAGTCAAACTACTAATCAAAGGGTCTGGCAGGAATACACTATTACTTCATTTCCTTTCCTGCTGTTCGTTCTTCCTCTTCTTTCATTCTGAGCTGTATTCTGTCTTCTATAACATTCTTCTCTATCCACGGCTATGACGAAAGTTTTACACGAACTGTGACAACAAACCCAATTATTGACAACATAGTAACCTATCAGGATAAACATCTGCATTGCACGGGTGTAAAACAGGAATTGACGGAATATATGTGAACAGGAAGTTTTATGACACGAAAGCATAGGATCACAGATGCACAAGCAAGAGAACACGGTATTACGTAGCATTAAGAAACACCAGAATAGCTTTAAATGACATTTGAAACATCTATCACAGAGTACACAGTGGAACGATTCATTTTTGTATTTTAAAGTACCAGCAAGAATAATATTACGCATTATGTTTGAAAAATCTGACAAAAAAGTAGTAGATAAGTGCAACATGGATTTTAATTATATCAGACATGAATTACAATAAGTTTTCTAAAGATAAGTTATCAGTCGCAGAAGAAGAGGACGACGCCAAACCAAGTAAGTGAATATGACGAAAATTTCGAAAGAGTATGATTTGGTGGCAGAAAACGAGTTCAAGAGATTACTAGTGCAAAGGTTGTGTTAAGGTTTAAGGAGGTAAATACAATATTCTTAAGCATGAATTGCCAGTGACGTAGTTTTCGCTGAGGTTATTGAGTATGTGTTTATAGGCAAGGGATGGTCTTGCCAAAGAGGTTTATGTTGTGGAGGAGTATTATTTTTAGGTGACAGATGTCGGCCAATTGTAGATGAGAAGTGAGGAAAGGAGAATTATTCGGCGACGTGTAAGTCGGCTCATTATAATGTAGGGTGAGGAAGTGGAGGTTTAAGGTGATGTGTGAGTCGACCCATTATTCAGGAGGTATTCATTGGTGAAGTGGTTTCCGCCAACTGGTTATGAAGTACAAGGGAATAGACGTATTATTATTGATATGAGCAAGACACAACACTAACACGAAAATCTCAAGGGACACAGACAATACATTTTCGATTTAAAGATAAGGCCACGTTATATAAGGTATGGAGAGTAGTTCACTGGTTTATAATATGGAGTATGAAGAGTAAAATGAACAGTTCAGTCAGCCCCTACGAAATGAAGTCACATAATGCTTAACATACGAATATTGACCCTATAATGTTACGAAATTATTACAGATGTCTACATATGAATACATTTCCACTGATTGTGTAAGTTGTAACAAGATTTATGATAAGAGGACGGTATGGTAACTCTTACTGTTGAGTGACGTAACGTTTCCGGCAGCCGAAATTTTCTCTAAGAGATCTATTCTGAAATGTTCTCTCAATATCTGTGAATTGCAACTGTGTGCCTATTAATGATTAAGAAACTGTTGAAGTAACAATTAAAATGAGACTGTATTAACAAAATATAGATATAACATTAAAGAATATGAGAGGTGTAGCAGTCAAATAAGTCTGCGTAACGAAACAGTTATACGGCGCAGCGCTGTCTGCTAGATTTAACGTGCACGACACCAGCTGTTGTCTGTATGAATGAATCGGCGAGTACGTCACATATTGTGAATGGACACTGACCTTACGTTGCTACGAGCAACACCCTAGCCATATGTTAGCAGTCACTGTTTACAAACAGTGGCACTGCATGTAAACAAAGAATAATGTTTACTTTTGAGTCTATTTAGGTACATATTAATTGTATGGTATAATCAGAATTTTATTTCTTGGTTTATTTAAGTTCCATTAGAAATCTAATGTATGGCATTTTGTATTGTTACATGAATTGTACCGGTCCTGCACGCTGGAGTTGGAGACTGTTGTGGATCGCATATGTTTGTTCCTGCAATGGTGAGAGACACGTGCTATTTCAAAGTGTCTGTCGAATAGTGAATTGCAGTTCTTTCTTTTCATTCTTTGCATTTCTAAAGTGGACATCAGTTTGACGAAGTGTTAGTAAAGTGTCCTTTAAAAGACTTATGAGCTAATAATAATATAGATATATTTAGAATTTTATGTAATTTATCTAACAGTGTAATTTTCTTTGTGTCTCTTAAAGGACGTCAATGAGCCAATAATAGGTGATTATTTTTTGAGTTGCTATGTGTTTGCCGGCCGGGGTGGCCGAGCGGTTCTAGGCGCTACAGTCTGGAACCGCGCGACCACTACGGTCACAGGTTCGAATCCTGCTTCGGGCATGGATGTCTGTGATGTCCTTAGGTTAGTTAGGGGACTGATGACCTTAGAAGTTAAGTCCCATAGTGCTCAGAGCCATTTGAACCATTTTGTTATGTGTTTAGGTAACTTCATAATTATCTTTGGTGAATTTGAAAGACAGCTATACACTGATTTTTATTCAGTTTTATGTGATTTCCTTTGAAAATTCTCTTATTTATCGTATGATTTGTGTAATCATATAATGATATGCTGTTTGTAAAATGTTGACTTCTTGTTCAAATTATTGTGTAATCAGCAGATGTAACTTCATGTTGATAATGTTTGTGGTGTAGGGTTTTCCTGTTTTGAATTTATTGCAGTCTTCATAGAATTTTCTTATTCTCAGATTTTGGAAGAGATTACTAATAATCATAGGGAAAATATGTAAAAGCCATCTCCATTTTTACATGTTGATATCAAAGTAGGGATAGTGTGATAGCTTGGGTCTTGAGAGATTACCTATTAGTTTACAGTTCTATCAAAATTTGGTTTAATTTATTTATATATTTCCAAAATGGTGTGTTGTTTCCGAGAACATCCCAATTTTTGGAAATCTCAGAAGGAATGGGATGTGTAATATTTCTGGCTTAGTCAACCATCTTATTGGGCTCCAAGAAGCTGTTCCCAGAGCAGTGGAGATGCAAGAAGTATATAGATGACGAAATGTGGTGTGAGGTACCTGTGACAGTGGTTCCAGACTGAAGCGCCTAGAACCGCTCGGCCACAGAGGCCGGCCCCACGTAGTGCCACTCTCATTATTGTATTTAAAATGGAAAAAAAACAACAAGTTAAAATGGGAAATACACTATTTCATTTTTTAGAGTATGTGAAATTGTTCGTAATGTCTTCAGAAAAATTATTAATAACTATGTAAATGATACAATTGTACAAATATGTAAGAAGAAACCGACGATTGTGTAAATACACTAGGAAAAGAAATTTGTTAACTAAATTACCTTTGCCAGTTACTGTATATTAGAAATAAATATCATTATAAAAAGAACACTGTGTATGTCATCAGAAATATATAACCTTGTAAGCATAATTAAAATGTTACTAAATAACAACAAAATTATTGTAAAGAAATTGTTGTAAATAACAACCCATAAGTTAACTTGCAACTAAAGAATTGTTAATTTGTAACAAACCAGAAAGTTTCCCCATGATGCCACACCTCGAATGAAGCGGCTTCCTTGTAAAGGATGTTAAAATGGAGGGGAAAGGGAGCTCAAGGGGTATCCTACCAATTTAATATTCTCCCAATGGTCCAAGTGTTTCTCAGCAGTTTTATATCACATGGCTGGTATCTGACTATGTCATGATCTCGTACACTTGCCAAAATTGTGTGGGTAGGACACGGGATATCCTGAATGGCCTTGATCAATGGCCAGTGATTCCATAGAGGAGGCAGGTGGGTGGTACTCTTGAATATACGAGCCCCCAGTGACCGTGAAATAAGCACTGATAAATTAATGTTTGTCAGTAACAGTGGTTTCATATCACCTGATGTGTTGGATGCTTATCACCCTAGCACTTAGGCTCGAACCTGCAATGATATCCCACTAACGTTACACGTGGCTCAAAAAATAATGAAATTGTTTAGCTTAGAAGTAGCGAAGCTGCTTAAATCACTTATTCAAGGCAAGTCTTCTGGTCCAGATGGAATGCCATAAATGTTTCTTTTAGCGTATTATGATACAATGGCCCCAGGCTTGGCAGTCATATACAACAGCTCGTTCGGCGAGAAATGTTTTCATAAGGACAGGAAAGTGGCGCAGGCCTTACGTATCAGTGATCAAGAAAGGAAATAATAGTAACGCGATGAATTACAGACTCATATCATTGATGTCGATTTGCAGTAGGTTTATGGAACATAATTACACTGTATTCAAACATTACCACGAAGGTTACTGTCTATTGACACAGGACAAGCACAGATTCAGAAATATCGTCCTTCGAGAAATACAACTGGCTTTCTTTTCGCACGAAATATTCCATATTTCTAGGAATAAGAGAGGTTTTGACACAGTTACTCACAAAAGACTTCAAACGAAATTGCGTGTTTGTGATGTGTGAGCGAATGGATTCCTGATTTCCTGTGAGAAAGGACGCAGCACGTAGTAATCATCGGCAAGCAGTCCAGTAAAACAGAAGTAATATCTGCCATTCCCATGGGAAGTGTTGTAAATCATTTGCTGTTCTGAACGTAGATAGGTTCGGTTCAGCTAAATAATTTGTAATTATAATTAAGAACAAATTAAATTGGAACGAGCACGCAGATAATGTTGTAGGGAAGGCAAACCAAAGACTGCGTTTGATTGGCAGAGCACTTAGAAGATGCAACAAATCTTTTGAAGAGACTAACTACACTATGCTTGTCGGTCCTCCACTAGAGTATGCCTGTGGAATGGGATCCAAACCAGATATTACTGACGCACGACATCGAAAGGTCAAAAGGGCATAACTTTTTGTACTATCGTGAAACAGGGGAGAGAATATCACGAATAAGATAAGCAATTTGGGATGGTTGTGATTAAAATATGGACTTTTTCGTGGCGGTGGGATCTTTTCACTAAATTTCTATAACCAACTTTCTGTTATGAACGCGAAAGTATTTTACTGTAGCTAATCTGCATAGTAGAAAATGATCGTAGTTATAAAATGAAAGATATTAGAGCTCTAACTGAAAGGTTTAAGTGATCATTTCTCCAACGCACTCCTAGAGAGATTAATAGTAAAGATATAGTCTGGAAGTTGTTCCTACCCTCTGCCAGGCACTTAAATTTGAATTACGGAGTAATCATGCAGATGTAGACGTAGTTGAATGAAATGGTGACCATTAATGAGCAAATGTAAAAATTTCTAGGCTAGTTGGTTGGGTTGTAGCTGCTTAAGAGGAGGTTTACTATCTTTCGCTTAAAAAAAAGATTTTTTTTAAATTTCATTTTTGGATGAATAAAAGTGATTACAATCTGTCCCTGAAACTGTTTTTCCGAATACGGAACGGAAATATTTGTTATTAGCGGTTGAACAAAAAATGCACCTGCCTGAAATTGGCCTTTTTCACGCACCACTTTTTTTCTTTCGGAGGAGGAGTTATTGTACCGATGCTTGGAAGGAAACACACAAAGTTCAATTGAAAGTTTGAACGCTTGTGTATGGAACTTAGCCCCCAAGCATATGCGTTATGGTGTGAAGACTGTAGAGACTGCGACTTTCCTGGCAGTGAGCAGCTTCAACGAAGGGTATTCAGCAATTTTGAAGAGCATGACAACGATGGGACTCTATTCGACGCAGTTCGCCAAGCATTCGGACAACAACCGGATTCAAGCGGCCGAAAACCGCTTGTCACCTGCCTGCTCTGGAGCAGTGCAGGATGGCCCAGATCGAGCATAACGCCCTCTAAGAGGAAGAGGAAGGACTAGTTTAAGGACCCGGAATAGCAGATTGAAAGAAAAGTTGCATGGTATGACATTTATATGTAGTCAAAACTTCAAACGCGTTTTTCTCGAAATGACTTTTTTTATCGCGTGGTATGGTAACTTCAAATCTACTGAACTAATCGGCAAGATTCTATTTTTCCGACGAAGATAACTAAATTGTCTAGGAGTTGTACCACTTGTATTCCGATCCATCAACTATAAATATTTTTACATGGCCGACGAATTCAAAAAGTCGATGGAAAAATATTATATTTTTCAAATATCCGCCATTTTGTTTCCTATGGTCCAAATAACTTAAGCAAGGTACAACTCCTACAGAATTTTATATAATTCGCTAACGTCAACTCAATTTTGATTTTAGACGAGCCGCATGAGCTGTGATATACCGCGCGTGGAGGTCTACACTGAAATTTTGTTTCGTTCCGACGGCACTTCCACCTATGCTCTTAGACATTTCCGGTCAAAAGTATTCCAGTTTGTAGAACAAATACCAATAAACATTTTGACCAAATTTGACATTGATATCCATGGAATATAGTGAAATAAAAAACTCAAAGAACATTCTCTTTTCGGCCAAAGATAGTAAACGTCTCCTTACTATTACAAATGAATGAGGTACCGAATACACTTCAGCCATAAGCTGAAAGAGATCTTAGGAAAGTTGTGGCGACTTTAGTTTAATGTTATGATTTTAGTTTAACGTTACGAGATCGCTGGAGACGGATTACAAGTACGAACAGCATAAGGATATTTGGATTGATACAGACGGTTTATTTAAGGCGTTTCTAACTCAGAATATGCCTAAAGAAAATATCGGAAATCGCATAAAATCGTCTTACAGCTGCCATGATGATAATTTGAATTACAGTTCTACCAAATAAGTCAACCAGTATAAAAGTGATTTTCTCAAAAGTGTAGAAACTCATCGTGAAACACAGAGCACATACAAATAAACGAGGGTGTGGTGTAGTCAGTACACCTAATGAACGGCTGAAACAATAAAAACCAATACCGTTGTACGGGTTCCTAAACCTTATTGTCTCACTTTAAAAAAGGAAGTTTGAAGACAAGTCCCGGGTTCCCGGGTTCGATTCCCGGCGGGGTCAATGATTTTCTCTGCCTCGTGATGACTGGGTGTTGTGTGATGTCCTTAAGTTAGTTATATTTAAGTAGTTCTAAGTTATAGGGGACTGATGACCATAGATGTTAAGTCCCATAGTGCTCAGAGCCATTTGAACCATTTTTTTAAGACAAGTAAAGGAACACATGAGGTCCTGAAAAGACGTAGACAAATACTATTCCAAGGTCCAACATGCGTGCTACAACCTCACCTTATTTCTTGTACCTCGTTTCATGAGAATACTATCAGAACGTAGCGTCAAAACAAGATAACAGACTAGTCGTCCGCAGTAAAAACGTGGAAGCAAGATTAAGAACACCATAAGAACCGCAACAGCTCACGGGAAGCTTGTTGGAAATATGAATTGAAAGTTGTTTATTGAAATACCTACTTTCAAATTATTCATTCTTCCACGAATTTAGAATTTGAAAGGTGTTATGTACCACGAGATCGATTACTTCACTATTCAGATTCCATGACAAGTCAAGTAAAGGCATTTCCGCTAGGCTTTCCAGCAGCTGTTTCGGTTCTGACGGTGCAGAAGGTAGCTTTGAGTTTACTTTCTGAAGGCCATTCTCATGCAAAGAGGTATAAGAAGTATGATAGGTTGCGGAGTGCTTATTGCTCCTTGCCGTAATTTCAGGAATTTAACTAGGCATTCACTTGCGTTCAAACTTAACTTCCATTGTTTAGCGACATAATACGCTGTCCTAGTTTGTAGTACAGTATCGGTTTTTAGGATTATGTAAGTCAAACTGTAAAAACGGAAACCAAACAGGATTGTTTTGGTGTCCGCCTGTCTGACTGTTAAAAACCCTGTCCTCAAGAATGGATGGACAAAAGAAGTTGACATGTACGTCGCTTATTAAGGTCTACGCCCCCTTGGCAGTGTAAGTATTTAAAATTTCTAAGTAAATGCAATAAAATATTGCAGCCACTTGTGTCATATATTTTGATACTCAAAATTCATCCTTCTAAACCTATAGCGAGCGTCCCGTTGACCTAGAGTCATGAGATGTGCCAAGATGATATGATTCACAATACAAACTAAAGGAAAATATACGTAAATTTTTTTATTTTCAATTACATCACACGAAAAAACTTTTTCTCTCATCTGTTATCTGACTGTCTGTCCGGGTTTCTGTTAATACCCCATTTCATCAGTAACTGGTAGACGTACAAAGCTGAAATTTGTGTCACTTATTAAGGGCTATTCCCTTGTCATTATAATAAATGTAAGCTTCCAAAGCAATACAGCCAAAACATAACGGGCATTTATGTAATGTATTTTGATCCTCGTAAATTCACTAATAAAAAATTATAGGATACTTCGCTTTGAGCTACATTCATGATATTGGGAAAAAATATGTTTTTCGCAATTTGTTATCTAACTTCTACAAAAAAATTTGAAATAGTATTGGGAGCCGATATCTGGCCAATAGCCAATATCGACAACAGGCAAAAACGGTCGAGGTTCTCGATTCACGGTATTACTGAACTTTCTACATACATAACTAAGTTTGTACGGAGCGCTAGAGCATGAATCCTACTCGCATCTGACCAGTATTTTTCATTGGTTCATTCATACAATGGACTTAATGACCACATGACAGTCTCATTTAATGAAATTTGTTCAGAATTTTCTGATTTATCCAGAATTTTTCTTTGTTCATTTCTTTCATAAGTGGAGTCACTGTAAGCACTGTGGGCCACGTACACGCAGTTGCACTGTTTCATGTATTATTGGTGAAAGACTGAGTCTCAACATTCATAACTTTTATTCTTGCAACAATAATTTTCACTTTAGTATCACTTACGAAATTCATGTCGAAAAAATGTGACTGCGTCCATGCGTTTGTATTCATTCTCAAATGGGCGCATACTTCTATGCACGAGCTTCAATGAGAATTCTGTCTTCTACAGGAACGTCGGTCAGTGTGAGACAAAACTGCAATCAGCGGAATATTTTTCAAATCAGCAGTCGGCAGACAACCATTCCTATTCTATGCATATTTTAGAGATAAGAAGGCAAGTGACAGTGCGATGACTCAATGACAGCTTGCAGCTTATTAGAGTATGCTCAACGTGGTTGTTGTACATCTTCGTATTTCAGGTTTTGCTTGCATGCTCAGCACACATTAACTGCTTGGAAGGAAGGCCAATTACATGTTCCCTGAGTCAGATTATGAAATAACTACGCAAGATGTAACTACGGTCGCAGATACATCTGTACTCCCTACTCTTGAATATGATTATGAAAATTGGTCACCTCGCGCTACAAATAATTTCTTGGGTCAAAACACATATTCAGGGCATTTTTCTGAAGACAGATTTTCAAGTAATTATATCATTACAAGAAAAAGAGTAGTAGGCATACAAGCTGTAGTATATCGACTCCCTTCGAGGAACGTTGATGAACTAAGCTAGAAAATGTGTTTTCATAACTGTAATGGCCATTGACAAATCTGTTACGTGAGCACAATACAGAGGCGAACGTGAGTGTCTTATGCATTATGCACACGGCGTAGCAGCAGCAGCACGTGTCTTGCAAGGAAAATGCAGAGAGGCTGTAGCAACCGGGCAGCGTAAACAATTTAACACTAAGAGACAGCCGAGATAGCACCTACATTCTATTTGCTGGCGAAAATTTTTATGTGACTACTGATTACGAAGCTGAGGCAAATAACTGAATATTCATAAGTTTGGAGGAAATAACCGACGGCAGCTGCTATACTATGGAAATTAATCACAGCTAATTGACATTTGAGGGCCATAGGTGGTCTTCACATTCATCATGAAGTTCCTATACTCAAGCCAAGAGCAGAGCTGACGCTGTGAATCGGACGATACTTGCGTGAAAAAAGAACCATCCTTATTGTGCAGTGAGTTTGAGAACTACATAACCAGTCTTTCAGGGGCTATAGTGGATGATTTACTCTTAAGGAGTCCTTTTAAAACATTACGAAGGAAATGAATAATTTAGGTGGACTATGTAAGATAGCTGCTCAACTCTTAGCTTCTGTGGCTTCAGTCTGCCATAAGACTAATTTGTTATTTACATCTGAGGTTCTGGTATTTTACTTACATCTGATATTCTGATATTTTACTTAGCTGAAATTATTAAGTTTTATGGTAAGGGTGAAAACACCGGAAAAGACTATCGTTACTGTGAGCACTGGCTTCTGATAGAAGAAATTTGTACTACAATACTTTTCCTGCACGGAGCTCCAACACCGTAAGCAAGATGTATGTTGCAGTACTGTTGCAGAAATAAAGATGCTTACATGGGACAGATTAGACTGGAAAGTTTCAACAAAGCATTCTTTATACTCTAGGCAACAACAACAGCTCCTGCGTATTTCATTCCCGCATATTTCACTCCAGCATATTTCCTCTAATTCTTTTTCAGACACTACTGTGGTGCTCAGCTTATACTATTTCAGGAAATGAATCTTCCAGATCTGCTTGTTATTTAGTTACATCTAATTTCACGACCGAAGGCATAAGTTGTCATATTATCTGCTGTATAACATCTCGGTGTTATTTGTCACACAGTTCCTAAGACTGAAATCAGAGAGAAGAGCTTGGTATTTCCTATATATGAGCATGAACTAGCTGATGAGAATAAAGCCAGACCGTCGTCTGAAAACTTCCTCACTGAGGGCTTTGGTCTACATTCCCAGTTAACTGCACTAGCTTCTAACTTTTTACATCTGGAACACTGTGCAAATGGTTGTATCCTAGAAGAGGTTCAGCCAATGCACTGATTACCACAGCAATATGACGGTGAATGAGCCTTCATTCACGTACTGTGCTATTACTAGTATGTTTAACCAACAAATTTACTGAACTTTTACTCAGATATAGGCCATGTACAGCGTAACTTGAAATACAATTGCTACAGAAGGAGATCATTAAAAGTCTTCTGATATATATTCCCATTTCTCATATATTTATGAGGAAGATTATCACTCTATACGAGTTCTACTCCGAGTCTGCATCCTCTGTACAAGAATTAACTGTCGCTAGTTACTTCACTAAAGGTGCCACAAACATGCCCCTTCTTCAAAAAATGCCATCTGGACGATAAAAAATGTTTAAAATGTTAACAAAGCAACATGAAGTGGTACCTTTGTCCATAGGAAGGTATACGGCGACAAATCAGCTCCCACACAAAGATTGTTTGATATTTGAAACCAGTACTTCATTTCTGACAAATTAGAGAGATACGTAATGTATTTTGAGAATTATTAATTTCCAGAAACTTTTTTTTAGCACTTTACATCGTCTGCTCCAAGCAGAGGCTGTTTAAGAACTAGCCCATTGAAAGTGAGCTATTTAAACCAATACAAGACAAGCTGATGAGATCAGGACTGAATGTTATAGATATTCGTTCTTTTCCGCCAAATATTGGAATAAGCGGGAGAGGGACACTAGGGTTCCCAAGAAGGGGATTCCCAGCTTACTCTACCTGTAATCAAGATGAATCTTCCGGAACCCTTGGGTGAACTGGGGCATTGTATAAATTAGCAATTCATATGGGATAGCGTGGTCCACAGTTCGTGACCTAGTGGCTAGACTATGCATAGGTATATTTCCTTCAAGGGAAGAAAGCCCTAAATATAATGTCAGACGGCCGGCCGCGATGGTCTAGCGGTTCTAGGCGCTCAGTCAGGAACCGCGCGACTGCTACGGTCGTGGGTTCGAATCCTGTCTCGGGCATGGATGTATGTGATGTCCTTAGGTTAGTTAGGTTCAAGTAGTTCTAAGTTCTAGGGGACTGATGACCTCAGAAGTTAAGTCCCATAGTGCTCAGAGCCATTTGAACCATTTTTTATAATGTCAGAATAAACAAGAAGCAATGAAAGACGTTCTTGTATTTGTAGAATACCATGTTTGTTCATTCTGTTTATTTGATTTTTAAATTAGGACGATTATTTCATCCCTTTTCCGTATTCTAAATGTGACAAAATTGATTTCCATATACAGAAGGCATTTAACCGACAAAAATTATTTTACTTTTTTCACTTAATTTCTGTGGCATTCATTTATATTCAATGAATAGCTTTCGATTTAGAGTAGTAGCCACAATGCAGTTTAATTGGATACTAAAAAATTTATAAATGTAAAGCGATTAGCGTTAGTGCCTCTAGAGCATGGGGTCCTTGGTGCAGTTTCCAGTGGGGTCAGTGACTTTCATTGTTCGGTGACTGTTGCCCTAAAAATTCCATCTCACCCCATCAACGCCGTATTGGCGTCAAATAGAAAAAAATTGCATTTAACATTTTTATGGGGACCGGGAGGGGGGGGGGGGAAGTAGTGTTGATCATTGTCTGAAGCATAAATTTAAATACACTCCTGGAAATGGAAAAAAGAACACATTGACACCGGTGTGTCAGACCCACCATACTTGCTCCGGACACTGCGAGAGGGCTGTACAAGCAATGATCACACGCACGGCACAGCGGACACACCAGGAACCGCGGTGTTGGCCGTCGAATGGCGCTAGCTGCGCAGCATTTGTGCACCGCCGCCGTCAGTGTCAGCCAGTTTGCCGTGGCATACGGAGCTCCATCGCAGTCTTTAACACTGGTAGCATGCCGCGACAGCGTGGACGTGAACCGTATGTGCAGTTGACGGACTTTGAGCGAGGGCGTATAGTGGGCATGCGGGAGGCCGGGTGGACGTACCGCCGAATTGCTCAACACGTGGGGCGTGAGGTCTCCACAGTACATCGATGTTGTCGCCAGCGGTCGGCGGAAGGTGCACGTGCCCGTCGACCTGGGACCGGACCGCAGCGACGCACGGATGCACGCCAAGACCGTAGGATCCTACGCAGTGCCGTAGGGGACCGCACCGCCACTTCACAGAAAATTAGGGACACTGTTGCTCCTGGGGTATCGGCGAGGACCATTCGCAACCGTCTCCATGAAGCTGGGCTACGGTCCCGCACACCGTTACGCCGTCTTCCGCTCACGCCCCAACATCGTGCAGCCCGCCTCCAGTTGTGTCGCGATAGGCGTGAATGGAGGGACGAATGGAGACGTGTCGTCTTCAGCGATGAGAGTCGCTTCTGCCTTGGTGCCAATGATGGTCGTATGCGTGTTTGGCGCCGTGCAGGTGAGCGCCACAATCAGGACTGCATACGACCGAGGCACACAGGGCCAACACCCGGCATCATGGTGTGGGGAGCGATCTCCTACACTGGCCGTACACCACTGGTGATCGTCGAGGGGACACTGAATAGTGCACGGTACATCCAAACCGTCATCGAACCCATCGTTCTACCATTCCTAGACCGGCAAGGGAACTTGCTGTTCCAACAGGACAATGCACGTCCGCATGTATCCCGTGCCACCCAACGTGCTCTAGAAGGTGTAAGTCAACTACCCTGGCCAGCAAGATCTCCGGATCTGTCCCCCATTGAGCATGTTTGGGACTGGATGAAGCGTCGTCTCACGCGGTCTGCACGTCCAGCACGAACGCTGGTCCAACTGAGGCGCCAGGTGGAAATGGCATGGCAAGCCGTTCCACAGGACTACATCCAGCATCTCTACGATCGTCTCCATGGGAGAATAGCAGCCTGCATTGCTGCGAAAGGTGGATATACACTGTACTAGTGCCGACATTGTGCATGCTCTGTTGCCTGTGTCTATGTGCCTGTGGTTCTGTCAGTGTGATCATGTGATGTATCTGACCCCAGGAATGTGTCAATAAAGTTTCCCCTTCCTGGGACGATGAATTCACGGTGTTCTTATTTCAATTTCCAGGAGTGTATGTATGGGAGTGTATAAAGAATGTACTAGCTTCTATATCTCTTTTTGTGTACTGAGACATGGCAGACAATTCTGCATGCTGTTTTCAACAAAGTTTGTTACAATTTTGTAATTCCTGCACTGGTAACAAGGCAAATCGGAATGGGAATGTTTATTGATGATACGGGATCATGCTGACAGGCAATACGGTGCTCTTTGTACTTTTATTTCTTTCCCTAATTGCACGTGAGAATGACGATGTCAATTAGTGGACATGTAATACAAGATTAATTAGTTGAAAATTTATTCCCAAATGGTTAATTTGTATATTGTGATGGCAAAAATGAACTGCTGTCATCAAAGCTGTTGAGAAACTTAGTATCAACCTATAAAAGTCATCGCTTTCTTTCACCATACAACTGAGATTCCTGTATTTACCGTTCTTTCGTCGAGCACTGAATAAACAATAAGAGTATAAGAGTTAACTGTTTTATTTTATGCTACGTCTTACGATTTGCACTCTAAATCCGACAGGCTTTCAATAAGTCAACTGCAATGAAATTTGTATACCTCAGCTTATACTGCAGATAAGTGAAAATACTTATTTGCTGCATCATCAGCCCTCTTTTGGATTAAAGTTGATCTCAATCCCCGACTATCTTCTAATAACTTTTTCATATCCGTATTCCTACAGCTGTAAATGACCTTGATGTTTTGGTATACATTCAGTATGTATAACCTTCAAACGTATGTTGTCTGTTGTATGTCTAATGTATATTGATCCTGAGCGTAATTCCGTTACAAACTTCCTGAGTTCGTTATTACGTATCAGCAGTAATCTATTACTGAGATATAATTCCTTCATGCACACTTACCTCACCTTGTCCATCTCTATGGATTTAATTTTAATTTTAATTTTTGCTTTGGTTGATTACGCTTTATATGGTTCTAGTTTATTAATCTCAAAATTTTCCGACTATCTAAATTCCATTTCTGCTTTTTCCCCACACCCGCACATAGAGATATATATTCTTTGAGTTCCTTGTAAATATTGTTTTGCCACCTCTGGCTCCAGTCCCGTTCTCAAGCATCTTAGCTAACTCCACCTTTTGTAACATGCGTCCTATACCTTTGCTTATTATCTGTATTCCTAAACTATTACGCTGTCCTCATTTATACCACATCTGATCAATACAGTATTTGCTTTTCTGACCTTTTGTTTATTTCTGTTCATGTACGTTCATAAATTTTGTTTCCATAATATACAGTAGTTAATTTAGTCCTTTGCTTCATTCGGCTAGAATGTATATGACTGTTTGAAAGCTAGTTAGCTATTAAGCTAGCTACACGTTCCATACATCATTTGAACTGCTCTTTTATTAAAATGATATGAGACGAGTATACAGGTTAAGTATACATATCTATTGTCAACGTTACTGAACACATTATGTTTTAATTCTACTGATGCACTATATTTAAAAATAAGATTTTTAATTTTTATTAATTTATATTAATTTGTTTGTAGACTAACAGATATTAAATGGAATGGAATACAAGGAATTGACCAAAAATGTAATTTCAGCTTAGACATAATGTTTGCTGTGCGACATGTCAGAAATTTTATATTACTGGGCAGACGATCAAAAAATTTTATTGTTACACAGAACTCAATTATGAGCCACTGACAACTTTGATAATTCTCAATAAAAATGTCCTTACCTAGTATTTGAGTTAAGGAAATCACTGTTCTTCTCGAATTCTGCAGGATTATTTATGACGAGTTTCGTTGGTGAATATGTGTATCGTGACACAACGGCTAAAATGTCCTTCTCCGTTAAGAGGTATCTACATGACGACGACGGGTGAGTACGACATGTTATTTGCATAAAAAGTTCTCCGTTCACTTGCCGCGTCAGATTCGGATAATTTTTCTTTTCAGAGCTTTCTATGAAACCTTTGTACATCCTCGTCTGGGACTAAAACTGACAGTCGTGAACTGGCAAGGTTCCCTCTTTTATGCCCACAAGGATACACCCGATTGGCCAGATTAATTCATGATGGAGAATACGGAGGTAGCGAACTCTATGTCCATGGATTTTGCTAGTGGCCTCTATCAAGCGTTGCTTGCAGTGCCACCCATAACGCCACATGGTGCACTGCGAGAACTATTCCTCTGTGTTTTCTCCTTGTCAAGTGAACACTCTCATCCACTGACAAGTGCGTAGCTGGTGTCGCTTTTGAAACTGTTTCCACAATGTAATTTCAACAACTCCTCTGATCACAGAGGGCCAAACAGGTCGAGGCGTGAACTAGTGTCCGCGTGTGTCCAAACAAAATCTTGCACTTATTTAACAGAATCTGCCATTTCAAAGCTTATGTGGAGGCCCATGTTCTTACTAAAACCATCCACTTCCACCGTCCCACTCTCCCTCCGTGGGCTATCCTCCTCCTCCGCGAATGCTACTGCCTCTATCGCTCCTTCCTGCGCACTAGTGACAGGGATGCACTTCAATACCACTGACAAAGACAGCAACACGTACGGTTCCTTATTACAGAAAAGAAACGCCGGGACTGGTGCAATACCTGTACACGACTCAACGCCACCCTCCCTATGAACCCCTCCAATTACTTGTCCGCCTTCCATCGCCTTACTGGTTCCCATTCCACACCCTATCACCTCCTTCTCCATACCTACCGCCCCCTTCTCGACAACCTCAGTCAGGCCAGCCACTTTGCTACCCACATTTCTGATGTCTTCTCTGTCCCTGATGATCACGACTTTCATTATCCCCTTTTCCCCACCGGCATAGAACGCGTATGTTGCAACCGCTACCCTGAGACGTAAAGTTTGGCAAAGGGGAGGAACTCGTGACGGGCTGCATCAAAAAGGTCAGAAGACTGATGAAAAAAAAAAAGAAAAAAACGAAAAGTAGGAAAATTATTGGATTTTAGCTACATGATGTAATACTTTCTTTTTCTGTCAGTGTAAAAGTTCATAAATGATTACGAAATGAAAGGAGAAGAAAGCAAAACGATGCAAAGCAAATCATTCCATGTAGGCTTTCACGGCCGGCGTCTTCATCAATAAACACTTCCGGGCTAAGTTGCCGTGGTCGATCAGTAGAACTTCTTCTCCCTGACGTTTCGTTCTCAACTACGGAGAACATCTTCGGAGGTGAGTCAACGACTCACCTCCGAAGATGTTCTCCGTAGCTGAGAACGAAACGTCAGGGAGAAGAAGTTCTACTGATCGACCACGGCAACTTAGCCCGGAAGTGTTTATTGATGATGCAAAGCAAGTGAAAAGGAAGGACGGAAAGAAAAGCAAAATACCCTTTTAAAATACTAAATATACAAACTCCTTTTGGAAGAGTGGTTGATAAAACGATAAGTATCCCTTGATTCGAAGAGGAAGACCCTGAAGTTCGAGGTGTTGGTCATCAGGTGCGGTCAGTGGTGGTGCTGGCGGCCGCTGTGGGACGGGCAGGCGTTTTCTCGCTGCGCGGCGCTAACCGCTGATACACGGCTTCCTGTGGCTCCGCCGCCTGGCTGCTCGCTTTAGCAGGCGGACACCGCGGTCCGGCGCCGCACATCGATTACAACAGGTTGCCGGCGAAGCGAGGCGCAGCGTAGCGGCGGCGCACGTGTACGGCAGCGGCGACACGTCCGGTCCGGAGGCAAGTGGTCGCCTGCCACCAAAAGGCACCGCGCCGCGCAAAGCAGGGACCCTGCCGATGCTCGCTACGGAAACCGTGTAAGATTCCTGAAGTAGCTGCTAGTGGCTCAGCTCTTAAAATATTCTAGGTTGCAAACTGTAACGCACCAGAGTGAGATTTTCACTCTGCAGTGGAGTGTGCGCTGATATGAAACTTCCTGGCAGATTAAAACTGTGTGCCGGACCGAGACTCGAACTTGCCCGCGAAAGGCAAAGGTCCAGAGTTCGAGTCTCGGTCTGGCACACAGTTTTAATCTGCCAGCAAGTTTTGTAACGCACCAACTTACCCACACACAAAACTTAAATTTTTAGCTGGAACAGCAGTTCCCACCGCCCCAGAAATAAAATAAAATAGCTGCAGTACCCTGGTTCTAACAAAGATTTGTTGGACATTTCCCTCGGTTATCACACAAAAGCAGGAAGTCAAACATCCCTCACATATGGCTCTCCTGTGCTCGATTTCCACTCTACTGGGATATTTGTTTGAAACGATGGAAGTTTTACGATAACCCGCCAAGCTTTAAATGGTACGTTACGTAGCATCCAGAGTGAGAAGAATAACAATGATATAAATGGGCTGGAACACCGTCCACGCACTGATACATGCATATACATACAGCAAATTTTAAATTTCAATTATGATACGGCGAAAATTTCCCATATGTAAATTAATAATCCTTCCAATTCCCCGAGTTTCCCTTGGTTATCAGGTGAATATCACATTGGAAATCCCTTCGAGCTTTTCGTTTTCCATGGTTACTACGCTAATGCCAAAACTGGAAACCCTCATCCAAATATTAATTACTAGGATTTCGTCTCCATCATTGGCAGAAAATCCGGTTATTTCACTTAACGGAACCAAAGTCCTGCTAAGGAGACAAAATAATGTTGCGGATCGCTCTCTGTGGTGAATTCCCTATACCTTAAAGGAAATTGTGGGCAGGCCGCCATCTTTAATATCAACCTTTTGATCTGACTTAAGCACAAAGTTATGTGGAAACGCCAAATATGGCCCCAACAAAAGATCTTAATGCCGGGAATGTGCATAAAAGCTTAATGTGGTTGATCCTATCTGACTGGAACAATTATTAGCCGCATATCTTTTTATGTGATACAGTATCCACCTGACACTGGTCCTCTAAATACAACTGCGTGTAAGAGAAGATACCAAACAGGAACACTGATTAATTAAATACTCCGACTTATTCACAAACAGCTCTATTACAACATCGCGTAAGTGCCACTGTGAGAACTATGCCTCAGGTCTGTTTACTGAAATTAGAGTGAAAGACTACATGGACGGCAATGTTATGCGCCCATCAACGAATTTACTACTTGCCCAATTGGGAATCTACATTCTCATAAAGACGACGATTATAACACTGGAAATTCCTGCCTGTGGTAGACGCTGGAATTTGGTGACCCGCCCCAGAAATTTACATATTCAGTACAAGTGCGATGAATCTGAGACAGGCGATCGTCTTCGGTTCCACAAGTGTAACTTCCGACGCTGTGAATCAGACTCACCGTAAATATGACTGTGGTTCATTGTATTATACGCTACAGATGTGTTGGCTCCTTTGTAAAGATAATGTCGTCAGCATCCTTTAACTACTCGTTGTGGTCTCTACCTTGATGCAACGCCAAGTCGATCCGTCCCATCTTGTCATCGTACCCAAATTCGATTAAGACACCTCCGGCCGAGGCGCAAGTCAATGTGGAAACCTGCGCATCCTAACCCGAAATCGATGAGTACAGTTCTGTGAAGGAAAAACCGAAGTGTCTCTCTTGTGGCCCCCAAATAGACAACTGCAGAATTAAGAAGCACTTTGGCCCAATCGTGAGTATTCCATCGAACTAGACAATTCCTCCAAAATAGTGCGATTCCTTCAGACGCCAGTTACAACATGGAAGTCTCCCCTGCTAACAAAAACATGAATTCAGAACTGCACTCTTGTTATCACACACAATGATGCCAATCATGCGTTTTCCCGCCTATGCTGTTAACCTGGCAACTGAGGGCTTGAGAAATTAAGAAACAGCCTCTGCAAAGCGAGATTTGGTTTCCTGTAGTCAACACTGTCTACGAGCTGTAGATGGCTATCTTAGAAGATGGTCTGCTGCACTCCAGCACTTGGTGCCGCACGGTCCTCCAACTGGACATCACGCTGTGCTGGACAAAATGTTTCCGTCCTCCCACGCACCCCGCCCACCACACATCCAGAAAAGTCAGACTGTACTCAGTTCTAAGAATCCACCATCCAGGTCGTCAGTCTGACTGGCGACTTTGCTGTCTGCCGGCCCCGTTTGGCCGTAGCGTTCCCTGGTCGCTCATCTCAAATCCAATGCGCTTTATTCGCATGTGAACCGGAGACCCTCACAAACCAGTTAGTACATAGAGCCTGACACGCTACAGATATAAATAATTATAATGACATAGCTCTGTATTTTCATAGACTGTAACAAAGTCATTAAATAATTTCGGCGTACCAAAACGAATCAACTAATAAGTATTTAACTGATGAGTTCTTCTTCGGGGTAAGATGATGTAAGAATCTTATTACAATATAACCGCCGGAAAATCAGCTTTAGTACGTATATTGTAAGCCATTGAAAAAGATATAACAAATATCTTCAACTCTCAGTGTTCGATAAAAGTATGGTAAATACAAACACACTCTGACAAAAAAAGAAAAATATTATGACGCACCATGAAGGAGCTATGCGAATTGATCATAAGTTAAACGCTAACACAGGTGTCGAAGAAATGCAAAATTGTAAAATAGTACAATTTGTTGGCCGATGGATGAATGTGAGACGTTACAACGCAGTTTTACTGCTTAGAGTTGACCACGTTAGTAAACCGAGGGTATGTCGGTAACAGTGCATAAAGTCTTTGCGAATTTCATTTGAAGTACTCAGCTGGGCAATAATTCCGTCTCACAGACAGGCGCGTGAACGATATATGCAGATGACAGCGTTTGAGAGAGGACGTGTACTTCGGTTTAAAGAAGCCGGTTCTAGTAATTGGTAAATCGCTTGATATTTCAATAAGAGGGATGCCACTGTTCGACAAAGTTTGTTGGAAGGGTGAACCAAGGACGAACACAGCGTCCAGAAGGAAACGATCGACGTAGAGAGACGACTGAATGTGAGGACCGAGCAGTCGTCTGAGAGGCACTCACAGCCACAGATTCATCATTATCATGCATCTGACGAGGAAATTGTGTTTCCGTGGCCACAAGGACTATTAACAGGAATCTCACAGAAAGGGGGCTGAGCTCACGGCGCACCTCGCTCTAACTGTCATTAACTTGTGTACATCAACAGGACCGACTGGAGTGGCGTTGGGTACATTCGGCCTGGAGCCTTATAGAATGGAGTGGATATGTCTCCACTTATGAATCCTGCTTTGAATGAGCCCCGATGACCAGCGAAGATGAATCTGGAGACTCACAAGGCAGCGATGGAATGCCAACCTGACTGTCGCCTTTCACACGGCCAGAGAACCAGGAGTGTTGGTCTAAGGTGCCATTTCATTTCATAGCAGGAGTCCATTGGCGGTCATACGCGGCTTCTTTACAGCACAGCGGAACGTACACGATATTCCACGCCCCCTTCCCCTTCTTGGTAACCCGTTCTGGGCTTACGAGGTGCATTCAAGTTCTAAGGCCTACGATTTTTGTTTCTCCGGACTGGAAAGAGAAAGAAACATGTGCATTGTTTTAAAATGAGGCCGTGTTCATTGTCAATACGTCCCAGAGATGGCAGCACCGTACGGCATATGGAATTTTACCGCCAGTGGCGAGAATGAGAACTGTTTTAAATACTTAAAATGGCGACGTTTTCCTTACTTGAAC
This sequence comes from Schistocerca nitens, assembly GCF_023898315.1. Lineage (NCBI taxonomy): Eukaryota > Metazoa > Arthropoda > Insecta > Orthoptera > Acrididae > Schistocerca > Schistocerca nitens. The sequence continues at coordinate 237,117,467 of NC_064622.1, forward strand.
TGCGTGCAATCATTTGTTTTCTGAATTTGCGTGGTATGAAACCAATTGAAATTCATCGACAGTTGAAGGAGACATGTGGTGATGGAGTTATGGATGTGTCGAAAGTGCGTTCGTGGGTGCGACAGTTTAATGAAAGCAGATCATCGTGTGACAACAAACCGAAACAACCTCGGGCTCGCACAAGCCGGTCTGACGACATGATCGAGAAAGTGGAGAGAACTGTTTTCTGGGATCGCCGAATGACTGTTGAACAGATCGCCTCCAGAGTTGGCATATCTGTGGGTTCTGTGAACACAATCCTGCATGACGACCTGAAAATGCGAAAAGTGTCAATCAGGTGGGTGCCACGAATGCTGACGGACGGCCACATGGCTGCCCGTGTGGCTTGTTGCCAAGCAATGTTGACGCGCAACGAGAGCATCAATGGGACCTTCTTTTCGTCGGTTGTGACAACGGATGAGACGTGGATCCCATTTTTCAATCCAGAAACAAAGCGCCAGTCATCTCAATGGAAGCACACAGATTCGCCGCCACCAAAAAAATTTCGGGTAACCGCCAGTGCTGAAGAAATGATGGTGTCCATGTTCTGGGACAGCGAGGGCGTAATCCTTACCGATTGCGTTCCAAAGGGCACTACGGTAACAGGTGCATCCTACGAAAATATTTTGAAGAACAAATTCCTTCCTGCACTGCAACAAAAACGTCCGGGAAGGGCTGCGCGTGTGCTGTTTCACCAAGACAACGCATCCGAACATCGAGCTAACGTTACGAAACAGTTTCTTCGAGATAAAAACTTTGAAGTGATTCCTCATTCTCCCTACTCACCTGACCTGGCTCCTAGTGACTTTTGGCTTTTTACAGCAATGAAAGACACTCTCCGTGTCCGCATATTCACCAGCCGTGCTGCTATTGCCTCAGCGATTTTCCAGTGGTCAAAACAGACTCCTAAAGAAGCCTTCGCCGCTGTCATGGAATCATGGCGTCAGCGTTGTGAAAAATGTGTACGTCTGCAAGGCGATTACGTCGAGAAGTAACTCCAGTTTCATCGATTTCGGGTAGGTAGTTAATTAGAAAAAAATTCGGAGGCCTTAGAACTTGAATGCACCTCGTACATTTCAGCAAGACAATGCCTGCATACGGCGAGGGTGTTTACTGGTTGAATTCGTGGGTCCAAACTCTCTCATAACCAGCAAGGTCACCGTATCCCTCCCAAACTGATAGCATTTGGAGCAATATGTTCAGGGCCATCCAATCAGCACGAGAATGTAACGGTCTGACGTGCCAGGTGGACCAAATGTGACACGACATCCCTCAGTAGGATATCCAACAACTGTGTCAACCAGTGCCAAGCGGAATAACTGCTTGCATAAGGGCATGAGTTGACTGAACGGCTTATTGACTTGCCCGATTTTTTAAGCTCTTTCTCTCGAATTAATCATACAGTTATAACTATTTTCTTCTGTACATCTACGTCCCATTCGGATAATTCCGTCATGGCGTGTTGTTAGATGACATTACAGCGTCGAGTGGATCACTATATCCCTCCCGTAGACTGCTCATAAATAGTGTGATGTGGCGTCAAAATCTATTACGGATTAAATGAAAGTTCATGACATACGTTATGCCCTTAAATGACTGATCTGCTTTCTTTCGAGTGCTGTCGGAGAGGTCGAACTGGCACCTGGTGGCCCTGTGACCCTCCACCACAAACACGAATCCTGACTTTGCTGTGGCAGTGCATTGTACACTACTGGCCATCAAAATTGCTACACCAAGAAGAAATGCAGATGATAAACGGATATTCATTGGACAAATATACTAGAACTGACATGTGATTACATTTTCACGCAATTTGGGTGCATAGATCCTGAGAAATCAGTACCCAGAACAACCACCTCTGGCCGTATTAACGGCCTTGATACGCCTGGGCATTGAGTCAAACAGAGCTTGGATGGCGTGTACAGGTACAGCTGTCCATGCAGCTTCAACACGATACCACAGTCCATCAAGAGTAGTGACTGGCGTATTGCGACGAGCCTGTTGCTCGGCCACCACTGACCAGACGTGCTGACCAGGGCAGCAGTCGAACATTCTCTGTATCCAGAAAGGCCCGTACAGGACCTGCAACATGCGATCGTGCATTATCCTGCTGAAATGTAGGGTTTCGCAGGGAACGAATGAATCGTAGAGTCATGGATTGCAACACATCTGAAATATAACGTCCACTGTTCAGAGTGCCGCCAATGCGAACTAGAGGTGACCGAGAAGTGTAACCAATGGAACCCCAAACCATCACGTCGGGTGATACGCCAGAATGGCGATGACGAATACACGCTTCCAATGTGCGTTCACACAGATGTCGCCAAACACGGATGCGACCATCATGATGCTGTAAACATAACCTGGATTCATCTGAAAAAATGACGTTTTGCCATTCGTGCACCCAGGTTCTTCGTTGAGTACACCATCGCAGGTGCTCCTGTCTGTGATGCAGCGTCCAGGGTAACCGCAGCCATGGTCTCGGAGCTGATAGTCCATCCTGTTATACACGTCGTCGAACTGTTCGTGCAGATGGTTGTTGTCTTGCAAACGTACCCATCTGTTGACTCAGGAATCGAGACGTGGCTGCACGATCCGTTACAGCCATGCGGATAAGATGCCTGTCATGTTGGGGTCCAGCACGGCGTTCCGTATTAACCTCCAGAACTCACCGATTCCATAATCTGTTAACAGTCAATGGATCTCGACCAACGCGAGCAGCAATGCCGGGATACGATGAACCGCAATCGCGATAGACTACAATCCGACCTTTATCAATGTCGGAAACGTGATGGTACCCATTTCTCCTCCTTACACGAGGCACCACAACAACGTTTCACCAGGCAACGCCGGTCAACTATGGTTTGTGTATGAGAAATCGGTTGGAAACTTTCCGCGTGTCAGCACGTTGTATGTGTCGCCACCGGCGCCAACCTTGCGTGAATGCTCTGAAAAGCCAATCTTTTGCATTTCACAGCATCTTCTTCGTCTCGGTGAAATTTCGCGTCTGTAGCACGTCATCTACGTCGTGTAGCAATTTTAATGGCCAGCAGTGTATTAGCTCAGTAACATGAGTCAGGGGGTACAAGTGATGAAATTGCTGAAACGAGCCATCGTGTTTCTACGTGCCCATGGCCATGCCATCAACAACAAAAGTTATTGATAGATAGTAGTATCAACACAATATATCCAACGAGTTTCTAAGGAATGTCGTACCACTCGCAACCACGTAATACGTTATCAGAGCTGCGTTCTACATTTTCAATGTATGATGTGGACATGCGCACCTTTCAAGACTACAACATCTGTGCTCAAAACGAATCACATATGCTAACTACCACACTTCGACTGTCGTGTTAAATCATCTGATCTCAAAGCCTTTGTAAATATCTAGGAGCATCCGAAATAGCAGTTCTGGCGTAACAGTCACCATCCCAACAATTTGATGTTGTTGGTGTGATCTTCAGTCCGAAGACTGGTTCGATGCAGTTCTTCATGTTACTCTATCCTTTGCAAGCCTCTTCCTCTCTAAGTAACTACTGCAACATACATCCCTGTGAATCTGCTTACCCTATTCGTTTATTGGTATCCCTCTATGATTTGTACCCCACACGCTTCCCTCCAGTACTAAATTGGTGATCACTTGGTGTCTCAGAATGTGTCCTACGAACCGATCCATTCTTTTGGTAAGATTCCACCACACATTTCTCTTCTCCCCAATTCTGTTCAGTACCTCCTCATTAGTTACGTGATCTACCCTTCTAATCGACAGCATTCTTCTGTAGCACCACATTTCAAAAGCTTCTATTCTCTTCTTGTCTGAACTATTTATCGTCCATGTTCCACTTCCATACATGGCTACTTCCATACAAATACTTTACAAAAGGACTTCCTGACACTTAAATCTATACTCGATGTAAATAATTTCTCTTCTTCAGAAACGTTTTTGTTGCCATAGACTGTCTGCATTTCATATTCTCCCTACTTCGACCATCATCAGTTATTTTGCTTCCCAAGTAGCAAAACACGCTTACTACTTTAAGTGTCTCATTTCCTAACCTAGTTCCCTCAGCATCACCCGATTTAATTCGACTACATTCTATAATCCTCGTTTTGCTTTTGTTGATGTTCATCTTATATCCTCCTTTCAATATACTGTCCATTCCGATCAGTTGCTCTTCGAAGTCCTTTGCTGTCTCCGTCAAAATTACAATGGCATCTGCAAACCTCAAAGTTTTTATTTCTTCTCCCTGGACTTTATCTTCCTGCTCCATACTTTTCTTTTGTTTCCCTTACTGCTTGCCCAAAATACCGACTGAATAAGATCGGCGATAGGCCACAACCCTGTCTCACTCCCTTTTCAACCACTGCTTCCCTTTTGTGCCCCTCGACTCTTTTAACTGTCACATGGTTTCTGTACAAATATCAAATATCCTGTTGCTCATTGTATTTTACCCCAGCCACCTTTCGAATTTGAAACAGAGTATTACAATCAACATTGTCAAAAGCCTTCTCTAAGTCTACAAATGCTAGAAACGTAGGTTTTCCTTTCCTTATCCTATCGTCTATGAGAAATCTTAGGTTCAGCATTGCGCCGCGTGTTCCTAAATTTTTCTGGAATCAAAACTGATCTTCCCCGAGTTCGACTTCTTCCAGTTTTTCCATTCTGCTGTATATGATTGTGCTAGTATTTTTCAGACGTGACTTACTAAAATGATAGTACGGTAGTGTTCACACCTCTGAGGGCCTGCGTTCTTTGTAACTGGAATGATTATATTCTTCTTGAAGTCTGAGGCAATTTCGGCTGTCTCTGACATCTTGCTTACCAGATGGAAGAGTTTTATAATAGCTTGCTCTCCCAAGGCTATCAGTATCTCTAACGGAATGTTGTCTACTCCCGAGGCCTGGTTTCGAATTTGGTCTTCCACTGCTTTGTCAAATTCTTCACGCAATATCGTATCACCCTTCTCATCTTCCTCTTACCTTTCCATAATATTGCCCTCAAGTGCTTCTCCCTTGTATAGACACTCTATATACTCCTTCCTCCTTTCTGATGTCCCGTCTTTGTTTAGGACTGGTTTTCCATCTGAGCTCTTGATGTTTATAAATGTGGTTCTCTTTTCTCCAAAGATCTCTTTAATTTTCCTGTAGGCAGTATCTGTCGTACCCCTAGTGATATATGCTTCTACATCCTTATATTTGCCCTCTAGCCATCCCTGCTTGGCCATTTGATACTTCCTGTAGATCTAATATTTTATACGTTTGTGTTTCTTTTAGCCTCCTTCATTTACTGCATTTTCAGATTTACTCCTTTCATCAATTAAATTCAGTATCTCTTGCGTTACCCAAGTTTTTGTACTAGCCCTCGTCTTTTTACCTACTTGATCCTCTGCTGCCTTTACTATTTCAACTCTCAAAGCTACCCATTCTTCTTCTACCGTATTTCTTTCCCCTGTTCTTGGTAATCGTTCCCTAATGCTCCCTCTGAAACTGTGTACAACCTCTGGTTGTTTCATTTTATGCAGGTCCCATCTCCTTAAATTCCTATCTTTTTGAAGTTTCTTCCGTTTTAATCTGCAGTTTGTTACCAATAATTTTCGTCAGAGTCCACATCTGTCTGAGGAGATGTCTTACTATTTAAAATTCGCTTCCTAAAACTCTGTTTAACCATTGTATAATCAAACTGAAACCGTCCTGGTGTTCCCAGGTTTCTTCCACATTTACAGCCTTCTCTCATGATTCTTAAACCAAGTGTTAGCTATGATTCAATTATGCTCCGTGGAAAATTCTACAAGGCGTCTTCCTCTTTCGTTCCTTTCTCACACTCCATATTCACCTACTACTTTTCCTTTGCTCCCTTTCCATTCTATCGAAATCCATGACTACTACATTTTCAGCTCTCTTAACTGTGAGAATGATTTCTTCTATCTCATCATACATTTCCTAGATCTCCTCGTCATCTGCGGAGCTAGTTGGCATATAAATCTGTACCGCTGTAGTGGTTGTGGGCGTAATGTCAATTTTGGCTACAATAATGCGTTCAATATGCTGTTCATAGTAGCTTATCCGCGTTCATATTGTTTTACTCATTATTAAACCTGCTCTTGCAGTACCCCTACTTCATTTTGTATTTATAACCCTGTATTCATCTGACCAGAAATCCTGTCCCTCCAGCCACCGAACTTCCGTAATTCCCACTGTATCTTTCACCTATTCATTTCCTTTTTAATATCTTCTAACCTCCCTGAGCGATTAAGGGGTCTGACATTCTACGCCCCGATCAGTAGAACTCCAGTTTTGTTATAAAGCCAGATCAATCAGTCACCCACACTATTGGCCCCATAACCGGTGAAAACGCTGCTGCCCTCCTCAGGATCCACACCTTTTATCTGGCCTCTCAACAGATACGACTCCATTCTACAGTACGGCTATCTGTATCGCTGAAGCACGCGAGACTCCCCGCCATTGGGGAGGTCCATGGTACATAAGGGGGAGGGGGGGGGGGAAGAATTTGATATCCATACGAATCTAACTGTAAGTAAGTGGCCTCAGCTAAATATGGTACTCCTGAAAAAAAAAAAAAAAACATGGACTCCCTTACACCCTTCCTCGCTGCTAGAAGGAGGGACACAGTATTAACCTTTCCCGTGAGCTTATTTGCACAGAGGAAACATGGGGCCAGTACGACACCCATATGGAAAGTCCTGGGACTGCACTTGTCCATTCTTCATCCTTCCTTCGCTCATGACAGCGAATGTGCTGCTCTGAAATTATCACAACTGCTCTAATCGGTATCAGAAACAGATGAAGGATTCCTTTCCTTCTCTTGCATTCGGTATGTTTCTCAACGTTTTAATGTAACTTTTCTGAAATTCGTTACATGCATGTCGGGCATCTGAACTACACTATAAGAATGCAATTTACGCTTAGCAGACGTTTAGTATCAAGAATAATCTAATCTGCTGGTAGTGACCTTAAAACGTTCACTCACATTTTTTTCAGTGAACATTGTCACTACGTAATCACAGTCAAGTCCAAATCCGGATACAGGATCATCCGTGAAGTACATAATATGGCGCTGAAACCACGTTTATTACCAACACCAATTTACAGCCGGAGCAGAGCAGAATTCTTGGACTGTGACTGTCGTTTTGTGTACAGATATAGAATACTCCATCATATAAAATTCTTACAAACACAAAAAATTTCGAGAACTTTGCAAGAGTGGTAAGTACTATGCAACAAATAATTGTTGGCGGTCGATTATGAATTGGCGACGCACAAGTCGTCAGCCATTGAAACTAACAGGCACATCACACCGCATCCCACACAGCTCTTTCCTGCAAAAACAGCTACCTGCTGTTTCAGAAGTTCTCACTGGAGCCGACTACGGCACCATGGATCTACACCTCTTTATGGCTCCACTTGCGGAACCTCACGTTGTGCTATTATCACATCCTTCTCCAAATTATGAAGGTCTAAAATAGCTCCTCTTGTGGGACATGAGAGGCTATCGAGTGCATCTTCAATTCGACTGATCTGTGCCTATAAACTGTAGATGAACTTTATGTGTGTATGGACGATGTGTCTGCGCTTTAGTCTTTTTAATGAAGGGTCATAATCCTCGACTTCGTGACGTCCGACATGCGGCGAAGGATACTATATGGCTCAACGTAACGCTTTAATAACTTTTCCGATGGTTCCAATTTCTGCAAAGGCGCAATAATCCACACAAATTCTTCCTCTTTGTATTTGATGACGTTACAGTGTTCTAAGTGTTTCTGATTGGCGTCCAAGGTCTGTATGTGCACCAGCTCTCATGCTTCCCCGGCCCTGGTGATCAGCGGTTTCAAATAGTCATCCTGAGTATGATTAGGGTGAAACGGGAACAGTGTGTCCATTAATTCCTGAAGTTGTCCCAGCCTTGAAGAGTAGTCGATGATATTTCGACATTGCGGGGGGGGGGGGGGGGGTGTGACGTCGACATCTTGCCATGATATTTCCTCTGACAACCATTCAGCATCTTCAGTTTAAGGTGGCAGAATCGTTATCAGCCGCATTGTTATGGTAAGATGTAAACGTCATCCAGATGCAGTGACAAAACTTCATGACACAGTCTGTTGTTTGTTATTTTTGCCTTTCGAAAATGGAGCAGAAAAAAATATATGTGGCCTGCAGTGTTACTCGTCGCTGTACTGTATTCAAGCAGATAAGCAGTATTATAACCCAGTGTCTCTGTTTAACATCGATGTGCTCGTACTTCAAATACAAATCTGCCAAGGCAAGGTAAAGCTTCCTGTAAAGCCATTCGTCTGTGGATGATAGGCAGCTGTCATTCTGTGATTACGTTCCACCATGAAATTATACGTGATACCTGTCTTGGCTGGAAAGGTTTTCCACAATCATATATCATAACAAGAGGTGCTCCATGTTTCAGAATGAAGTCTTCTGTAAGCAACGTCGCAGTTTTCCAGTGCTTTAATCATCTACATAGCTTCGAGGACAGAATAATGGGTGAGGTTCGAAGTGCACACTATTATGTGCCAACTTCCATTTGTCGACTTTCGGAACCTTCGCAAGATGTTGATTTCAGTTCTGTGAAATGGCACTGCTGCTGGCGGTATTGGTACCACGTGCCGCTAAGGCAGCTGGTGCATATTCTTCCGTAACTTGCATTCCGTACCGTGGTTCAAATAGTGTCTAATGGATCAGTAAAGAAGTGGCCTATATTGGGTGATCTCGTTTTGTTTAGAGTCTGCGCCAACCCCAGCTGATTAGACTTAGGATAGCCAAAGAATACTTTAGGAGAGCTAGCCACAGTAAGCTGGTATGACGTGCAACCATTTCTGTGCCACTGGATGATAGTTCAACTGATACAATGCTCCAGGCATTAATTTGAACACTTCTTTGGTTGGTTGCTTCTCGTTCAGCCTTCCGTGGTTTTCAATAGTGGTGGATCCACCTTCTGCTCATAACCGATGTCATATGGTGAAGCAATGGCCAAGATTTCATCCATGGTGCTTTGTTCCACCGAAAGATTCCTTGAAAGACAGTTGGAATCCTTGTGTTTGCGTCCAATTTTGCATAACTCTCTGACATCGTCCTGCTGAAGCATCGGTGCCCACCACATCAGTCGCCCCGACGTATCTTTCATGTTAGTCAGCCATCATAGTGAAAGGTGTGCCGTCGCAGCGGTGAAAGATTTGCCAAAGTAAAAAAGGCGAAATTAGTTCTCTGCCCAGACAACTCCAAAATACATTTTCATGAGTGTGAATTAGTTCATCTCAGACTTGAAGAGTATTATTGAGATACTAACCACTTTTTTCCAGCACCTTGCTTAATTTACAATATAACTGCACCTGCACGACAATTGCTAGTGTCGGTGTGAAGTTTCACGTCGGAATCAAGGCTTTCGCTGTATAAGTCTCATTAAGGGCGAGGAAGGTCTTTCTTGTGACTCGCTCCACGAAAATATAGCATCTTCCTGCAGTAATACTTGCTATGGATAAGCCTTTGTGCGGAAGTCCCTTATTAATTGTTAGAGTATGAACACTTTCTGAGAAACTTACATCACAAATGTGCCGAGGGGTTGGAAAATCTGTAACTGCTCTTAGACTATTCTGTGACTCGATTAAGGCTCAATCCATCACCATTCACTAATTTATAGAAAATTTTTATTTCCTGAGCGATGACCTCTTTCAAATTCCGGTTGAGATTAGTAGTCTGTCACACTTCTAGACAGTTGTTGAGCTTCTTGCATGCTTTTGAAATGTCTTCGATAAAAACCCAACATCATCCAGGTGGCAAAACCACACCGTCCATTGAAGGCGCTGACGCTTGTTATATACATATTTTCGCACCTATTGGAACATTACAAGATCCAGACAGCACAAATGATATCTTGAAGGCCGCCAAGTGCTATGAAGGAACTCGATTTGCCAGTAACAACCTGCATGTCCATGGCTGTCTGAGCTGTGGTGGCCCCATGTCGATCTCTGGTTGATTTCCACTGGTTCGGCGTGATGGTGACGTCATCTGAGGTCGATGACGGAGGTGTCGAGCGTGGGGGAATTGAGTTTGTTTTGGCCGGCCGATGAATACAGAAGAGAGCCCGGCGGGAACACGACAACTGCACTGGTGGAATCAATTGAGGGTTCTCACGAACGCTTTTTGGGACCTGTTGGCTCTTGGTGTTTTGAAAGGATGAGGCTGTCAGGTTCGTGCTCCGAGAGAATTGAAGGTGAAATTTGTTCCTTGGGTTGTGTGGACAATTTCTCGTGTGCATTTCAGTTTGTATCTGCAGTGGAGCCCTTAAGAATGCAATTTTTTACGGAGAATGCTTAATAATTTAACAGCCTTCGCACCCGATCTGGTGACAGCTGTGTAACCCATATGTACTGTGCCCTTCCTGCAATTTCTTTCAACATGCGATTCAGAATTAAGGGGGGGTAGGTCGTCAAACGGGCCGACTTGGAGCAGGAGAGGCAACACAGCACTTTTTAATTTCCAGTGTCTATACTCTTACAAATAAAGTCATAAAAGTTTGTCAGCATGACCAGGAAGGATTCAGGATTCACACTCATTTCAGTGGAAGTTCGAAAACATAACAAAATAATTTTTTTCACATGTGAAATTTCATCATTTTTTCAATTACGTATGGCTGAATTTCTTGCTATAGGTACACTTTTCTTTATTAGTTAGAGAGATTCTTCGATGAATTTTGCACAGCATACATACCATACTTACAGGTGTATGAAACTCTATAATTTATTTAATTTATGAAAAAACGAATGAGCTGTTATATTTTAAACTTCATATTTAGAAAAAACTCAAATTTTATAGATAATTACCTCAATTTTTACCACAGTTTTTAATAGATGTGGAAAATTCTAGAGTTTCATACACCTTTAAGTATGGTTTGTATGCTGTGCAAAATTCATCGAAGAATCTCTCTTACTTATGAAGAACAGTGTACCTATAGCAACAAATGCTGCCATTAGTTAGTGAAAAAAATGATGAAATTTCACATGTAAAGAAAATTATTTCCATATGTTTTCGAGCTTCCACTGCTATGAGTGTGAAGTTTGAATCCTTCCTGGTCATGCTGACAAAGTTTTATGAATTTATTTGTCAAAGTATGGACAACGGAACTTAAAATGTTCTGTGGTGCCTCTCGTGCTCCAAGTCGGCCCGTTTGTCGTCCTACCCCCCTTACGTCACTTGATATTTTCTGAAGAGAGTACCTTAAATTAATTATGAATTGTTGACCCATTTATAAGCACCATTCTTACGACTTGCTTTATTACCTTGTTAAGACAAGTTTTGGGAACTGAAGTGAATTTGGTGTGAAGATGTTACTTCGTTGTAAGCCCTGTAAATCAAGCTAACATAGCTGTATGTTACTGACACATATCTTTTGTAGTTATTTATTTCCCTAGGGAAGAGAGAGTGGTGATAACTTGATTATTTGACATGCACGAGCTGCTCACAACGTTGCCCGACTCCTAGGTTGTAAGCAGACCCGTTTTATTATTGTTCCCAGTTGATTAATTGTTTTCAGGCTAATTTGGGGTGTCCAGCACTGTAATAAGTTACTGTGTTATTGTGTCCTGTGATATCTCAAGTCGTGAAGTAACATTCAGTGGTTTTTTTCTTCGGTACACTCTCAGCATCCATTAGAACGAAGGGGTGTTAGCCAGCCCCACTCCATTCCCAGCTTGGATGACGGTATCCAAAAGGCTTCACTTAATGCGAGATATTGCCGTCTGGAAATTGTAAATGTGTATCGTTATTTACTATATTATTTTAATTTCAAAAAAGATTTTGAGGCTTTGGCATTCCACAGTACTGAGAGCTTATAATTAACTCTTCATTTGAAGTCATTATGATTTATCGTTCATGTTGTATTTTCCTAGGCTGTGTTTTACAGTCGGAGCTTCAGCGTTCTATGATATCAGAGACTTGGGACTAGTTACATCACTCTGCCTGGTGGAGTCTGTACTATTATTTACTTAATTATTATTAAGAGATCGGTAATACTGAGCCGGGGTACTGTGTTTATCCTCGGTGAGTTTTTACTGAAAATTTTCTGTGCTGCAGGTACCTGTCATTAAACTTGCGTGAGTTGGTTGCTAGTCGGTAGCGGAAAACGGGTCCCAACGGTTGGAATTAGCACTGCAGTTGTCGCGGGCCGCTGTTTACTGGCTCGCCTGTTTTGAAGCCTTTTGCATTCGGCGTACAAAAACTGGGTTACGCAGTCTGCCACCCCCCCCCCCCCTCCCCCCATTCTCATTTGCTCCGTACGGCGTTACTTCCAGTGTTCGCTATTTAAGATAAGTTCTTTTGGCTTTCTTGCAGTCCTTCTCAACTCTGACGAGTACGTGTTCTCACGCAGTTTTGATGAACCAGGAAATGAACCTATCATCCGTTACTGTTTTCTATTAGTAATTAAGTTTTTCTTGGAGCCCTTGTGATCGGCCTTACGGCAAAATTCGGTATAGCGGATGTAAAGTCTTGCTATATGTCGAGATTATTTGTACTGATGGTTTCACTGCAGTTTAAAATTGATTCCTGTTGGCGCCGCTAGTCTCGGTTTTACTGTAAATTAACGTCCACTAGATTTCAAGCCTTTCTGTAAATTTAAGGGAGTTTAAGAGTGTTTACTCGTATTCTGATCATTTAATTGCTATTTAAAACGCATTTTTCTTGGACCTGTGTTGCTTGGGGTTCATTCTAAATTTTATGTACAACAGATATCAAGTAGGTGTATAAGTCTAAGTGATTTGATATTAATTATTCTGGTCGTTTAATTGAATCTTCTTGTGACCGTGTATTCTGGCTTTAGTGATGCTTTCAGGATACATATGACAAATTTACTGAATATTTCTAGGTTCGTGTTGTCATTAAATGCATTATTGTTCAAATGCATATAAATAACAGAGCTTTTACAACCTGTAACCAGAGCATGAGGCCTTCTGATCCTTAAAGTCCTCATCTTCCGTTCACTTCTTTTGGGTATTTGTAAGAATACTTGCTGTATCACGTCACTGTCCTTCATATTAAAAAGTACCAGGGACTTTCTGAAGATTCAATGGCGTCGGCTTGCAGCGTATGTTTTCCACTTCCTCGTAGATTATCCATTATTTGGCCGGTAGCATAGCATATCGCATGCGAGTGTTCCCAGTGTTGATTCGGTGATCCCTCATGGTCCGTTAGGTGTGTCTTTTCCCCGCTCTGGTTCTGAAACTATCAAAATATCGGTGCAGAACGGCTAACGCTAGCCGACTCAACGATGCGGGGCACAATCGTTTGGCTGTTTGATAGTAGTTTCCTCCTCTGCGTCCTTTGTGATGGTAGAGGAGCACGATTCTTTCTCGATGGCACTAAACAGTCCGTCCTGAGTTGGCTCAGCTGCCCCTACGCACATACTTTCTGGAAGGAGGTTTTGTTTTTCGTGACATTTAGTGATCCAAAATTCCATCGAATCCAAAATTCTTATGATCGTCTCTGGCATCTAGGTTTCTTTTGTTCACCATGAGAGGCACCCACATGCCTTGCTCATACTGTGGCATCAAGCATTCAGGCCTGCAAGATGATTGGTCTGCCAAGCGAGTGGATTCATTCTTATTTATCGAGTAACATGAACTCTCGTACTCACAATTAAGTTACAAATTATCCTCCTGTGTGAATAATACGCAATGGAAACGCACATCTGACTATCAGTAATTTAAAGAACTCTGACTGTTAACTACGCACTGGCAATAACACATCTTTTTTTTATTTAACGGCTTTTGTCAACACGTGGCCATCGTACTGAATATGAGTGGCGCACACATTATAAATTCTGGATATCATGACAACATACAATTCGAAGAAAAAGGCCACCAATCTTTTTCTTTTCACTATCTTATTTATTCCGATAAATTCTACAACCTAAACACACAAATTCTATAACCTAAAACAATAACACATGAGAAATTCCGCCCAGTGAGCATGGATTTACATTGGTCAATCTCTATCTTATGGTCTCGTAATTATTTAACGCTACAGTGCACTTTCTGGATAGGATGGTGGATCTTTTATTATTTCTCACACTTCGACTCTGACAATCATCATCACGAAACTTTCCTCCGGACCGAGCAGTACAAAAGGAACTCGCATAACCCACTACCTCTGAAACTACCTTGCTACTCTCCCATGCAAACCACACATACTTCAGTTACATGACATACACCACACTACAACATGAAATACAACACAGGGAATAGTCACAACATTATCACTTTCAGATTTCCCACTTCAATTAATATTTATCCCAGTTTCACACGACACTGCCCCACTTCGTAATTCTACTTCCCTACTATGAACTCTGGAGATATATGCGCGTCTTCCTGTGCAATGCAAGCCAGGTGGCGTTGCTGGATAGATGGCTGACTCACCTTGCTTCTCTCTCAGAGTATTATAGTTCTAATCACACGGAAACATATCTCGTAAAGTAAAATTAAGAACATATTCATCACACACACGAGTCCTCAACTGATACCATGGACGAGTACTTCTCTTTATCCTTTGTCTCATACACAGATTGAGACTCACACAGTTCTCACGACGTGGAAGTACTCGCCTCTAATTTCAAGTCCTGAACACACTATTTCTTAAATAATTCAACTTATAGTACACACGCTAGTAATTCAGCTTAACTTAAGCACACAGAAGTATTTCAACTTATTGCTACACGTGGTTTCATTGTGACCGTTGGTCACTTCCGAAGATTACTACGATCCCATTAATACTACCTGCCTGACATTTAATTCTCCCCACAAAAGTTCCTGAAATAGGGAAATTATTATTTCAAACTACTCTTAAATATTCCACATGCATACCATGTCTCCACTCTTTTCTCATTACGGAGCACACCTAAGACAGGTCTTAACAGCACAAGATCCAGCAGCAGAGTGCTGAAACATGGCCGTTCTTCAGGTTCTCTCGCACCTCTGCCGAAGTCGGGGAGCACCTTGCTACCATGTTGGTCAGCCACATTTCAGGCGCTCAAAGCTCAGGTAAATTTCATCTCTTTGGTCCCACCAAAGGTGGCCAAAGGATCGTCTCAAAGATGATCATATATTCACATTCACTATCTGCAGTTAGCAGACGACCATACATTCATTCATTTCACAGATCTCACCAAACTGGATGTAGGTATTTATTTTGTGGGACTGCACATGTGATCAATTAAATAAATAAATTGACATTCTTTCCCACACTGGTATCCGGCTTCACTGTATTAATTGAAATTGAGTTATTTTACAAAAAAAATGTGTTGTTCTGACAAAATTAATGAAGTATGTTGTACCTATTTTCAATATCGGGCGGTACTGTACCCTTTCACCACTGGCTACCCAATGCAGAAAAAAATTTCATGGTACTATCCTTGCAATGCGAGGGTTGTTTCGAAATTTTTTTTTACGAAAGCTGTATTAGAACAAACGTAGCTAGTCATCAAAATAACCAGGAGGAGACCTGAGACCCTGGTGACCTCAAATAGACGACCAAATGCTGTTACTTTACCAAATTATTGACAGAGTTGTTGCATTATTGTACTCTCCACAATCCGGAGTAACGTACACATTCAAATTTACAACAATCCACATGACAAATAAAACATTACATCATACAAATAAAAAATAATTTTGAGATAAATATTTGCTTAGTTACTGGGATCTTCCTTATTTTGATGAGTAATCCAAACTTCACTAATTCTATGACAAATAAAAAAAATACTAATTATACTCATGAAATTTTAAATAGCTCACCGTCCAAACACAGAACAATTAATGTGACATTCATAAATTGCGTTGTAATAATCCTTACACGGCAATGTCTAAATACAAAACAAAATCAACAAAAGAAAAAAATTGCGTACACTAGTTACACGTAGAAGTCAGGCTCCATATCAGTACTCTAAAACATACATCAAACCTACAGAGAAATAAAACTGAGAAGAAAAACAATGAATTATACCACAAGTAACATACTGGTTACGTAATATAGTCAACCTAAGACATCATGTCATACCTCATAAACTATCATCACTTAAGCAACTGCCACCACTACTCGACTGTGAGTTTAACCTTATCCTTGTCCACCAGTACAAATACCTGCTGCTGAGCTAGTCAGTCCATCAACTTTGATCAATACACGCAATAAATAGTTATAAATAAGTGCTTGAATCCACCAATAGCTCTCGTATCTTACTCTACTGCTCATTTCTCTGTTCTTACACATTTAGACGACAATAACTTGCATTTCGACTAGCCTTCATTACACTTTAATGTGAAATATTACCACTGTGATAATGCAAATAAGCGGCTTCAGTCAACACACCAACAAGATCATTACTGTCCTCGACATAAAAATGCCTCAGTTAATTCTGATATTTGTTGTGCAATGCAAACTTTTGTCCCCTGTGACAACCTTACTGACCAATGCAACAAGAGCCGCTATGTTAGCATTACGCCACTGGCTAATAATTAAAGCATCATTGTACCAAATATTCTAATAAACATGTTACGTGTACTTGATAACCCAGAACAAACAAGAAAAACACTAACTATTCTAAACACAAATGTTAATGAAATACAATTACACTTGCTGTCCCTTCAGGAATGAAACATATAAAAAAATTTACACAATTACAAGTACAAACATTATTTCCTATCTTGCGAGTCACATGGAATCATTTCATTCTCTGATTTTCTTGGGTCAAAAAAGTTGCTGACAGGTTCCCTAGAAACACTGTCTCGGTATCAAAGCTCTCCCATGGTTACCCAGACGAAAGTCTTTAAGTCACTCAAATCGGCATTTTGAACACATTAAACACAAATGTCATAGTCACTCTCAGTGTACCATCCACACGAATCTGGTCGTCCAGAAATGGCCCTACAACTACTGTTACCCATGGTTCTGTCCATTTAGTTCATGGTGTAATTAAAAGTCGTAAGTTCCAACAAACAGCACTTATTCTCGCACCAATTAAAGAAATGTCTCCTACTACAAACGCAAATATCAATGTCCCACTATAGTTTCTTGCGTTCATACAATAATTAGTCACCAAACGACAACTGTCCTCTTTAAGTATACCAAGCGTCCCACATGCAATTCACAAAGCATACTTAATAAGTCACTGCCAAAAGTTTATGGATCCCACCGTTCAGTGGTCAAGACAAAACAAAACAATCGTCCTGTCTGCTAAAGACAAAATCTTTTCCACCACTCACAACGTGGAAACACCAGTCCTTCACTTTCCACCTTATGGAGACATACGAGCAGTCATCTAGTTTCGCAGCTCCACAGTCCAGTACTAGTTAATAGTTGCTGGTAAAAAATGCTCGCCGGGCTGTGCCGCACGTCGTTCATTCTGCCGTGGCGCCACCGCGTGAGCCGTTGAGCAGAAGAAACCACCCGCTGTTGCCTCCGCGGGATACTTTCCCCAGTCTTAAGGGTGGGGGAACTTATGAATGGCCAGTGGTATGTGCATGTCGCCCCAGGCCGTTGACCTGCTGTAGCGGGCGCGTGGAGTGTACCCCGACCGGCAGTGGAGTGGGGAGTGCCGCGGCTCAGTCGCCTCTCCCATGCCGACGTCAGCTTGGCTTACGTGGTACGGGAGTGTTCTGTGTAGCCCCTCAGCGCTACGACACCCAATCAGTCAGACCCTTCCGTGCATCTCGCAACATTACAGACAAAAGGATATTCTTACAGTATTTAAATACTCATTGATTACATGTATGGTCTATTAGATACATTGGTAATAAAAGAATCTTTGTTGCAAAAAACGTAAAGTCATACACCCTAGTTTTCTACACATACAACATCAACATTTATCCCTTTTCTATATAGGGTCCACACTTGTGCTATTGATTGTACCTGTCGTCCCTCATACAAAACATGAAAGTGTAAAAAAAAAAAGGAATAAGAAACAATCTATACAGCTGATAATTACAATATCAAATAGTAGACTACTCTAACATCCTATCACAGTGAAAATATTAGAAACTGTTGATTCTAAAACTACAATTTACAGTGCACCTTTTTGCTTGTGACAGACTGAAATTAATACCCCTTGAAAGTGTTCTAACAAAAAAATAAGAAATAATCTACACAGCTCACTACTACCTACCACATGTTATTAAATAGTAAACTACTTTAACATCCTAACACAATAAACATTTTAGAAACTGAAGACAAAATCTACAACATACAATGCACCTTTGTGCTTGTGACAGACTGAAATTAGTATCTCTTTATATATTTTACCTTTATTATATATAACAACATTTCTAGGACATGTATGAAGCATCCACATGATGTCAGATCCTGACCTGCCATCGAGGTTCATCCAAATCAAACAATAAAGCACAATAATGTTTTAGTTAAGGATCGGTAGCATCCCCTTTACAGGAGTGTGCGCATTGATCACACTACTCTACGACTCTCACTCACCAGACATCACATTTTCCTTCTCATTCAATCCATTAATACACTAACAGAATAGGTCTAGAAGTCAGCTAACCTTAACACCATCACACTCACGACAACATACCATACCTTTGCTCCCTAATGCTCCACCACATAACACATGAAGCTGTTTCGGAGATAGCATTCCAGTCTCCGAATTCGTCCTTTCACTCTGGCACCTCTCTCCATCGGCTTACCTCTGCATTCACTTTACCGATTATTCATCCTGCTAAATATCAACTTAGAATTGCGACATTTCATCTAAGAGCAAAAAATACACAAATTATTCATCCTGCAAAATAACTGTACACATCTTGGTACAGTTTTGATTAGTTATACTGGTACCAGGCTTCAACAACAACAACAAAAGTTATTTATATCGTATTGCAAATGTTATGGTAAGAATTAGATTTACACTTATATTACATCTTACGTCAGTATTCCACAACGTTCACCATCTGGATCTCATACTCCCTTTATGTCCCTTCACGTTGTGCAGTTGTCCTCCTCTCTTCATTCGTATTTCGGCTCTCCGTCTGTCGATTACTCGATCATTTCCTGGTCTTCCTTCGCCATTCGCATCAATCTCAATTGCAGCATACAGAGGCCTCTCTGTAACATACGTCTAAGACATCTCCACATTATTAATTCAACTTACCTTTATTTACCACTGTTTCATCACGTCGAATCTCTCTTTATTAATCACACTACTTCACGTTGCTTCTCTCCTTAAATATCACCATTATCCACTACTATTTATCACGTCGCTTCTCTATCTACCATCTTTATCCACTCCTTAATCATCACGTCGTTTCTGCTTGATCCTTACTCATATAACAAAAAAAAAAAAAAAACGTACATACACCACTCTGTCGACTCCTGTTCATGACTCATTCAACCAGTCTATTCCATCATACTTCCTGACATCCCGCCTAAAAATTCTTATGTTCGATTTGACCCTGCACAACGTTACACACCACAAATAAATACACTGACTATCTACCATAACATGCCTACTTTCGATCTATCCTTAACTTTTCCATAACTTGATGTTAGAAATGTGAAGAAGCCCACACAATTGTTTTCCCTTGCTCGTCTCAATTGTGACAATGATTGTCCCGTCGTGAACGCAATGACTCATCTCTTCGCCCATCATTTTGATTTTCCCTTCTTCTTCCATCTCTGTCCCATCTTCTATTTTCCTGGTTTGACGGTCGATATTCCCATGAATTCTGCCCCCTATTTCCTCGCCATCTTCTATTTCCGTCATTCCTCTGATTCCATGTTCTCCTGCCATTCTGATAGTTTATGCCGTTCCTATCCTCGACTCTGTCTGACCTAGGAGTCGTGTCTCCGTTCACGATGCTCCTCTCATTAGCCAGTTCCTGTAACAAGTGCTGAAATGACGCAGAATCGTCTAAGCCTCTGCCTGCTATCGCTATATCTCTGCGCAATTTCACTGGCAACTTCGTTATACAGATCCTAATGAGCTCCCCAGGTTCGTATGGCACATCCAAATACCTATTTCGTCTCAGCACTTCCTGATAGCACGCCACTGGATCTCTTATACTACCTTCGTTACAATTTGGCATCATCAATATGCTTTGCTTAACCTGGTCCTGCTTACTTTTCGGCCAGAAGTCATTTAAAAACTTGTCACAAAATATCTTGTAGCTACTACAGTCTTTAATAACTTCCAGCATTTTTGCTCTAGCCTCGTCCCTCAAATGGTTGCACACAAACTTCATTTTGAGGAGCGGTCCCCACGATGCAGGTTTATGAATCTTGAAATTGCGACAGCCACAGGCATGGATGTTGGTAGTTATCAGGATCTGGAAAACAAGTGAACGTTTGTACCGACACGAAGTGCCTCCTACATTCTTCTTTGGCATTTATGTTTTCCGACCTTGGGCTATACCCAGTTGGGTTTGCCACCTGTTTTATCCGACACAACCGTTCTTCTAGCTCTCTGAGTTCGTCTTCCTCTTTCTGCCAGTGTTCGTTTTTTGAATTTATCTCACTCTCCCTCTGCAATCTACCTGCTGGTGTGTCACCTTCGCTACTGCACGCTAATTGCAACTGTGCTAGTTCTTCCCTATGTTTCCAACTTATTTCTGATTGCACCTCGTTAAGCTATAATAGTGATTGTATCTCCCCCTGGTTGGCATAAACCTCTCACTGCATACTGTCTGAGCCTGTATCGCCTCTTATACTGATCTTTTCTACATCTGCACTAATAGTATTCATTCTGACCTCTACCTCTTTGATTCGCTCATCTGGCAACACGTCCCTACGTTCTGCAATATCAGTCTTTATTGCAATTATTCGTACCTCCAAATTATTGGCTTTTTCTTTCACGGCGTCACATACTTGCTTCAACATACCCAAATTCTCCTCCCCCTCATCTGACCGATTATTAACTGTGGGCAGATGCTCATCGATAACTGAGTGTAGCTTCCTCATTGCCTCTTTATTTCCCTTATCCATTGCCTCCAATCTTTCCTTATTTGATTTATCCATCGCTGCCAATCTTTCCATATTATCTTTATCCATCGCTTCCAATCTTTCCTTATTATCTTTATCCATCACTTCCAATCTTTCCTCATACACTTCCCATCTTTCCTTATTATCTTTAACCATCGCTTCCAATCGTTCCTTATTATCCCTATCCATCGATTCCAATCTTTCCTAGTTCTCCCTATCTCTCTCCTTACTATCTTTATCCATCGTTCGCCTGAGAAGCCGTAGCTTCGCTAAGGGTAGCTTCACTTTCACTGCATACCTGACCTAGTCCTGGCTTGCCCGCGTCGTCGGGAAAAGCCCCCGGTTGCGGACAAATCCTGCCGCTTAAAGGATCACCTTGCCGCAGTCTGCTGAACAATTCAGCACCTTCCGAGTGTTTGACGTTCTCGCTCATTAACCCAAGGTCGACACCTACTTCCTGCTGCACTACTACGTTCACCCCAGAATCACTGTTCTCCATGGTGACTACACTTTTCGACTGCGACCTAGTTACTACAGACATTACGCAAAGAAAATTGTACAACGATTTTCTAGCCTTGGGCGACGTAGCAATTAATTACATAAAAAAGTAAAAGAACCTCACCAATCCAGAAAGAAATTGCAAAAAAAAAAATTTACTTCTTAGCGCTATCACAATATATTCCATCAAAAAACATCTTAACATCAAACCCTAACAGCAAAATCCTGGTAGGGTCAAAATTATGAGAGGCACCAACATGCCTTGCTCATACTGTGGCATCAAGCAGTCAGGCCTGCAAGATGAGTGGTCTGCCAAGCGAGTGGATTCATTCTTATTTATCGAGTAACATGAACTCTCGTACTCACAATTAAGTTACAAATTATCCTTCTGTATGAATAACATGCAACGGAAACGCACATCTGACTATCAGTAATTTACAGAACTATGACTGTTCACTACGCACTGGCAATGCCACATTTTCCTTTTTTTTATTTAACGGCTTTTGTCAACACGTGGCCATCGCACTGAATATGAGTGGCGCACACATTATAAATTCTGGATATCATGACAACATACAGTTCGAAGGAAAATGCCACCAATCTTTTTCTTTTCACTATCTTATTTATTCCGATAAATTCTACAACCAAAACACACAAATTCTATAACCTACAACAATAACGCATGAGAAATTCCGCCCAGTGAGCATGGATTTACATTGGTCAATCTCTATCTTATGGTCTCGTAATTATTTAACGCTACAGTGCACTTTCTGGATAGGATGGTGGATCTTTTATTATTTCTCACACTTCGACTCTGACAATCATCATCATGAAACTTTCCTCCAGACCAATCAGTACTAAAGGAACACGCATAACCCACTACCTCTGAAACTACCTTGCTACTCTCCCATGCAAACCACATATACTTCAATTACATGACATACACCACACTACAACATGAAATACAACACAGGGAATAGTCACAACATTATCATTTTCAGATTTCCCACTTCAATTAATATTTATCCCAGTTTCACACGACACTGCCCCACTTCATAATTCTACTTTCCTACTATCAACTCTGGAGATATATGCGCGTCTTCCTGTGCAATGCAAGCCAAGTGGCGTTGCTGGATAGATGGCTGACTCACCTTGCTTCTCTCTCAGAGTATTATAGTTCTAATCAAGCGTCACACGGAAACATATCTCGTAAAGTAAAATTAAGAACATATTCATCACACACACGAGTCCTCAACTGATACCATGGACGAGTACTTCTCTTTATCCTTTGTCTCATACACAGATTGAGACTCACACAGTAATCACCACGTGGAAGTACTCGCCTCTAATTTCAAGTCCTGAACACACTATTTCTTAAATATTTCAAATTATAGTACACACGCTCGTAATTCAGCTTAACTTAAGCACACGGAAGTTCAAAAATGGTTCAAATGGCTCTGAGCACTATGGGACTCAACTGCTGTGGTCATAAGTCCCCTAGAACTTAGAACTACTTAAACCTAACTAACCTAAGGACAGCACACAACACCCAGCCATCATGAGGCAGAGAAAATCCCTGACCCCGCCGGGAATCGAACCCGGGAACCCGGGCATGGGAAGCGAGAACGCTACCGCACGACCACGAGATGCGGGCGCACACGGAAGTATTTCAACTTATTGCTACACGTGGTTTCATTGCGACCGTTGGTCACTTCCAAAGATTATTACGATCCCATTAATACTACCTGCCTGACATTTAATTCTCCCCACAAAAGTTCCTGAAATAGGGAAATTATTATTTCAAACTACTCTTAAATATTCCACATGCATACCATGTCTCAATTCTTTTCTCATTACGGAGCACACCTAAGACAGGTCTTAACAGCACAAGATCCAGTGGCAGAGTGCTGAAACATGGCTGTTCTTCAGGTTCTCTCGCACCTCTGCCGAAGTCGGGGAGCACCTTGCTAACATATTGGTCAGCCACATTTCAGGCGCTGAATGCTCAGGTAAATTTCATCTCTTTGGTCCCACCAAAGGTGGTCAAAGGATCGTCTCAAAGATGATCATATATTCACATTCACTATCTGTGGTTAGCAGACGACCATATATTCATTCATTTCACAGATCTCACCAAACTGGATGTAGGTATTTATTTTGTGGGAGTGCACATGTGATCAATTAAATAAATAAATTGACATTCTTTCCCACACTGGTATCCGGCTTCACTGTATTAATTGAAATTGAGTTATTTTACAAAAAAAATGTGTTGTTCTGACAACAATAATGAAGTATGTTGTACTTATTTTCAATGTCGGGCAGTACTGTACCCTTTCAAGCAGAATAGATATTTGTATTCGACAAAAGTTTTACAGTTTAACTGAGTATCTAAAATTTGTCTAGCTGATGGTGGCGGAATACCCGCACCATCAATGGCCAGCAGTTTTCCAGAGAATCTGCGTTATGTGTGCATGCTGGATTAAATTAGACAATCACGATTTCTTTCACCGTCTGTAACAGTGAAGCATGTAAGAAGTCCCGTTCGAGAATATAGTTATGACAACATTGCGTTCAAAAGAGAAATTCGAAGAGCTGCGTGCTGTCATTGATAGCTACTCTTGGAATACCTGTTTGTGTTAGATGCATATAAATGGCATAGCTTACTATGAATATGGCTTTACTGCCAATGACATCATAGGCCAGTGTCTTTTATCAGCGATATGTCACGCTACATCCCCCCACCCCCTCTATCAGATGACGTGCCACACCACTCTGCTGTCCTCCCCCACCCTCGCACTTTCATCCCTTTCCCCAACCCTCCGTCAATAACATCCTAGTATTTCATCAAATTACCTTCCATTAAGTAAGTGGAATGTGCTCAAGACTGAGACGTGGTTTTCAAAATGGTAGAGGCAGCAATAAGTCGTGTTTACCTTCAGATCCAGTTTTCTACTAGTAACTAGCCATTATCAATGCAGTATTTCAGAGTCGTTGTTCATGCCCTGGTACATTTTTACCTGCTGTCACCGTTCATTAAGTCTTTAATGAACTGTGACAGGAGCTCAAACAACAGGTGTACATGTACGGGAGTATGTATAGCAACTGTGAAATACTCCATTAGTAGTGGCTAATTACTACGGAATGTATAACAACTCTGCACTACTGCATTGATAATGGCTAGTTACTAGCCGGAATATGGATCTGTTCTGATAAAGCTAGAACGAAAACGACGAATGGTTGCTGGTCTATACCATTTTGAAACTGAAATTCCAGTCTTTTACAATCGATTAAAATGCAATAGCCAATCACAGTGTGGTCCCAGAGCATCCATCTTGGATGTGTTCAAAATTATCCGAATGATATGAATTATCTGCACTATGTTGAGAAGCTATTAGGAAAAATTTACGTAAAAGGGAGTAACGTATCCATCTTGGATGTGTTGAAAATTATCCGAATGATATGAATTATCTGCACTATGTTGAGAAGCTATTAGGAAAAATTTACGTAAATGGGAGTAACGTATATTATCAAAGCACCGATTCAAATAACTTATCTTCCGCATCTGAACTGTACTAAGGAGCTTGTCAAGTTCAGAAATACCATTTCCACTTCTAAAATACCTACAGAAATACGTCAGTAACTTGAAAAGTGCAAAATTCACGTCAAGTGTCACGATGTCATTTTTCATACACACATATCTGTCAGATTGCTATATCACAGTGGACTCTCAAAATAAGATTATCAGTGCTATTTTAAAGCCTAAACATATTTTGCTAAAATACGTGATAAAATATAAGTTGATATTTCAAGGTAAGTGTAAATCAAGCAATTTAAGAAAACTAACCCTGTCCATTTTATAATCGCAGAAGGCACATTTCCGCTAAAATATTACGTTAAGCAGCAAACACAAAAACAGATATCAGTCGTGAAGGTAATGCCTCCTGTTATATACTAGCAAATATAATATATAACAGTGTAGTTAGGCTAACGAGTTCATAGCACTTTCACTAGTTAAAGAAATTTTTATTAAAATTTTCAGCCTGATAACAGTTCATAAAACTTTAAGCAACACCACAGTACTGATTATTGTAGGACGTTTCAATGAGTGTTTGTGTATTTATGTGGCAGAGAGAGAGAGAGAGAGAGAGTGAATGAGTTCTGTTGTGCGTGTCTGGTGGTGGGGGAGGGGGCAGGTTTGAGCGGTAAGAACGAAGTGAGATAGTAAACATTTTTATTTGCTGTCTCCTGCCCAACACTGAAGAAGGCTGAGCCACAATATTCCCGCACACACACACACACACACAAACACAGGCGAGCGCGCGCTATTAAAAATGCGCCCACAGAAAAGAAAAGGAGAATCGTCTTTGTGGGAAGAAGACAGAGGGATATGAGTGGATGGGCAACAGAAGAAACGTGAGAGTAGTTGAAAGAAGGAGACAGCTTACATTTGGTAAGAAATTCAGATATAAATTAAAAACGAAACGCGTGAGACAGCTGCTGAGCAGCTAACGAGCTAACCGCCTCTGGAGGCGAAACGTCTTACTGAATTAATATCAAAGTTTGCATAGAAGATCTTAATCTCAAGTGCGAACTTAGTGTCACTTTAATGATGTAACCGCTAAATCCGTGCCGTCTGAGGGATTAGAAAACCGCATCAAAATTCTCAGTACATATTTCTCATTTTCTTTTCAACATTTCGCTTTTAGATAAGGTTTCCACTTCTAAAGGACCTCTATAGAAGTATTCATAAAATATAGTTTACTAGATCTGAGGGAAGAGCTGAAACTATTTAATTAAGTTTCAGAGTTGTGGCTGTTTGAGTATCAAACAAAATGGAATGCGTGCACCGATGTTATTTGGACGAACAAAATGTTTCACAAACAACTAATTCCAGAAAATATGTCCATATTTTTCCTTTAGCATACTTGTTAGCAGATATTAATGATGTGCTTTGGACAATGGTACCATCTTTTAGTACGACTGCATAATCTCTCTCGAAAAAAAAGAAATTTACTTTAGATAATGGGCTTCCAGTCTTAGAGTTATTTTGAAGAACTGTGGGAACTATGGACATAATTGCTTTAGCGGAACAGTGCATACTACAATTTTACTAATACAGAGCACGTACTAGGTATGAGTTGACCTCCAAAGAGGATCAACATTTCGATGTGCTCGTAATACGAGTGAACTGCATCACTGGGCTGACACTATGTACATGACAAACCTATAAAACCACACAAACTTCGCATCAAAGTGTAAACATTTAGCAAATGTTGCATTTTGTGCGTTTCAGGTGAGTTCAATAACTTTTTAAGACAGAGCCCATCAACATTAAAACCTTCTGCTTACAGTCTGTACTTTAGTAAATTTGGTGGCGGGAATAACATCTGAATTTAGAGTTGTATTAGACATCGTTAAGTGAGGCAGCTTTAGCTATTCTTTCATGGCTTTTAGTACTAATATAGATTAATTAATTTAAAAACTCATTACTATAAAACTCTCATTTCTGTGGTTAAGATTCTTTTTCTTATTCTGCTTCCCTGGAGCATTAGAAGATACATTACTTTAGGTGGAAATATTTTACTAAGAAAAGCGAGAATGTTGTTATCACGTCTTCATCCCAGGAGAAAGAATATCTGTATCAAGCAGATGGTAGACGGTGCCATATGAAAGTAGTACGACACATAAAGAAGACGTATTCTATGTGCAGAAAAGGAGCAAAACTGTTAATGTACCAACAGTGACTGAGAACAGAGAACGTGCTGTAGTTTTTTGCAAATACATGAGTTGGACAAAATATGGAAACACCGAAAGCACAACACATTACAGTGGATAATGCGGTGTAGGAACCTTGTTGGTATTCAAAACCGCTTCCAATCGGTAGGAATTAATACGGGACCTAAATCGTTTTCAAGGATATCTTATACCATTGTTCCTAGAAAACTGTCGCAAGAGCAAGTAACAATATAGAAGTGGACAGCGATCAGGCAACCTTCTCGCCAAAGCAGACCACAAAGACTCAATAATATTGAGATCTGATGACTGCAGTGACCGGAGAAGATGCAACAGTTTGCCCTCATTCTCACAAAACCAGTCCCGGACTATCCAAACTGTTAGAAAAAGGGCCCTTTCGTTTCGGAACACAGCATCACCACCGCGGAATAAACAACGTGCTATGAAGTGGATCTGGTTACATAATACTCGGCAGTAATCGTACGAAGTAACCATGGTGCTCATGGAATACCTCGATATATGAGCCATGCTTATCTAGGACAAAGAAGTGTAATTCATCATGCCGTGAGACAAAGTGTCTGTCTGCTCTCCTCCACCAAATCTAGGTAATTATGCCATGTCGAAATTTCGGCAGGCAACAGCGGTACGCTTACCGAGTTTTGAATATAGAAAAGTCTGTAATAACTACAACAATTTCCAATTTCCTTCTCCTGACAAAAGTGCCTTGATGAGTCAATAATGCTCAGTGGGGCAGTAGGCAGACTTTCTCTCCCACTATATGTGTGTTTTCACATTCCGTCCAATAGAAACAGCTGCACATCCATATACATGAGTTCATAACATTGTTACGCAAGTAACTGTATGCAGCCAACAATGGGCCTTCTTACAAATTTTATACATATATACCAACAGCAGAGATTTAGGAACCAAGTTTTAAATTTGAAGACATTTCCAGGGACACATGTGGACACTGACCACAATTTATTGATTATGAGCTGTAGATTAAAACTGAAGAAACTGCAAAAAGGTAGGAATTTATGGAGACAGGACCTGGGTAAACTGAAAGAACCAGACGGTGTAGAGTGTTTCAGAGAGAGTATTAGGGAACGATTGAGAAGAACAGGCGAAAGAAATACAGTGGAAGACGAATGGGTAGCTTTGAGAGATGGAATAGTGGTGGAGGCAGAGGATCAAGAAGAAAAAAAGACGAGGGCTAGTAGAAATACTCGGGTAACAGAAGATATATTTAATTGAATTGATGAATTTAATTGATAAAAGGATAAAAAATAAAAATGCAGTAAATGAAGCAGGCAAAAAGGAATATAAATTTCTCAAAAACGAGACTGACAGGAAGTGCAAAATGCCTAAGCAGGAATGGCTAGATGACAAATGTAAGGATGTAGAAGCATGTGTCACTAGTGGTAAGATAGATATTGCCTGCAAGAGAATTAAAGAGAACTTTGGAGGACAGAGAATCAACTGTATGAATATTAAGAGTTCACATGGGAAATCCATCCTAAGCAAAGAAGGGAAAGCAGAAAGGTGGAAGGAGTGTATAGAGAGACTATACGAGGATGCTATATTTGAGGCCAATATTACGTAATTGAAAAAGGACGTAGAAGAAGATAAAATGGGAGATATGATCCTGCGTGAAGAATTTGACGTAGCGCAGACAGACCTAAGTCGAAACAAGGCCCCGGGAGAAGATAATATTCCATTAGGACTACTGAGGGCCTTCGGAGACCAAGCCATGACAAAACTCTTCCATCTGGTGAGCAAGATCTATAAGACCGGTGAAATACTATAACACTACTAGAAGAATGTAATACTTCCAATCGCAAAGAATGTGGTGTTGATGTTCTTGTTGTTGTGGTCCTCAGTCCTGAGACTGGTTTGATGCAGCTCTCCATGCTACTCTATCCTGTGCAAGCTCCTTCATCTCTCAGTACTTACTGCAACCTAGATCCTTCTGAATGTGCTTAGTGTATACATCTCTTGGTCTCCCTCTACGATTTTTATCCTCCACGCTGCCCTCCAATGCTAAATTTGTGATCCCTTGATGCCTCAAAACATGTCCT
Source organism: Schistocerca nitens (assembly GCF_023898315.1). NCBI lineage: Eukaryota > Metazoa > Arthropoda > Insecta > Orthoptera > Acrididae > Schistocerca > Schistocerca nitens. The sequence continues at coordinate 237,146,812 of NC_064622.1, forward strand.
ACCAACCGATCCCTTCTTCTAGTCAAGTTGTGCCACAAAGTTCTCTTCTCCCCAATACTATTCAATACCTCCTCATTAGTTACGTGATCTAACCACCTTATCTTCAGCATTCGTCTGTAGCACCACATTTCGAAAGCTTCTATTCTCTTCTTGTCCAAACTGGTTATCGTCCATGTTTCACTTCCATACATGGCTACACTCCATACAAATACTTTCAGAAAAGACTTCCTGACACTTAAAGCTATACTAGATGTTAACAAATTTCTCTTCTTCAGAAACGATTTCCTTGCCATTGCCTGTCTACATTTTATATCCTCTCTACTTCGACCATCATCAGTTGTTTTACTCCCTAAATAGAAAAACTCCTTTACTACTTTAAGTGTCTCATTTCCTAATCTAATCCCCTCAGCATCACCCGATTTAATTTGACTGCATTCCATTATCCTCGTTTTGCTTTTGCTGATGTTCATCTTATATCCTCCTTTCAAGACACTGTCCATTCCGTTCAACTGCTCTTCCAAGACGTTTGCTGTCTCTGACAGAATTACAATGTCATCGGCGAACCTCAAAGTTTTTACTCCTTCTCCATGAATTTTAATACCCACTCCGAATTTTTCTTTTGTTTACTTTACTGCTTGCTCAATATACAGATTGAATAACATCGGGGAGAGGCTACATCCCTGTCTCACACCTTTCCCAACCACTGCTTCCCTTTCATGCCCCTCGACTCTTATAACTGCCATCTGGTTTCTGTAAAAATTGTAAATAGCCTTTCGCTCCTTGTTTTTTACCCCTGCCACCTTCAGAATTTGAAAGAGAATATTCTAGTTAACGTTGTCAAAAGCTTTCCCTAAGTCTACAAATGCAAGAAACGTAGGTTTGCCTTTTCTTAATCTTTCTTCTAAGATAAGTCGTAAGGTTAATATTGCCTCACGTGTTCCAACATTTCTACGGAATCCAAACTGATCTTCCCCGAGGTCCGCTTCTACCAGTTTTTCCATTCGTCTGTAAAGAATTCGCGTTAGTATTTTGCAGCTGTGACTTATTAAACTGATAGTTCGGTAATTTTCACATCTGTCAACACCTGCTTTCTTTGGGATTGGAATTATTATATTCTTCTTGAAGTCTGTGGGTATTTCGCCTGTCTCATACATCTTGCTCACCAGATGGTAGAGTTTTGTCATGACTGGCTCTCCCAAGGCCAACAGTAGTTCTAATGGAATGTTGTCTACTCCCGGGGCCTTGTTTCGACTCAGGTCTTTCAGTGCTCTGTCAAACTCTTCACGCAGTATCTTATCTCCCATTTCATCTTCATCTACATCCTCTTCCATTTTCATAATATTGTCCTTAAGTACATCGCCCTTGTATAAACCCTCTATATACTCCTTCCACCTTTCTGCCTTCCCTTCTTTGCTTAGAACTGGGTTGCCATCTGAGCTCTTGATATTCATACAAGTGGTTCTCTTCTCTCCAAAGGTCTCTTTAATTTTCCTGTAGGCAGTATCTATCTTACCCCAAGTGAGACAAGCCTCTACATCCTTACATTTGTCCTCTAGCCATGCCTGCTTAGCCATTTTGCACTTCCTGTCGATCTCATTTTTGAGACGTTTGTATTCCTTTTTGCCTGCTTCATTTACTGCATTTTTATATTTTCTCCTTTCATCAATTAAATTCAATATTTCTTCTGTTACCCAAGGATTTCTATTTGGCCTCGTCTTTTTACCTATTTGATCCTCTGCTGCCTTCACTACTTCATCCCTCAGAGCTACCCATTCTTCTTCTACTGTATTTCTTTCCCCCATTCCTGTCAATTGTTCCCTTATGCTCTTCCTGAAACTCTCTACAACCTCTGGTTCTTTCAGTTAATCCAGGTCCCATCTCCTTGATCGGAGTGTAAATTACTGAACTCTCAGTTTAATAAGTCAAGGTTGCAAATACTAACTCGAACTATTTACAGACGAAGGGAAAAAACTTTTAGAGACCGAGATCGGGTCGGGTCTGTTTCGATTCCGTAGAAATTATATAACACGTGACGCAATACTGACCCAACGACTTATCTTACAAGATAGGTTAAGGAAAGGCAAACATAAATTTCTAGCCCTTATAGACTTAGGGAAAGGTTTTGACAATGATGACTGGAATACTCTCTTCCAAATTCTGAAGGTGGCAGGGGAAAAATACAGGGAGCGGAAGGCTATTCACAACTTGTACAGAAACCAGATGGCACTCATGAGAGTCGAAGGGCATGAAAGGAAGCAAAGGTTGAGAAGGGAGTGAGACCGGGTTTTAGCCTATCCCTGATGTTATTCAATCTGCATATTGAGCAAGCGGTTACGGAAACAAAAGAAACATTTGGAATAGGAATGAAAATGCGTGGAGAAAAAATAAAAGCTCTGAGGTTTGCCGACGACATAGTAATTCTTTCAGAGACAGCAACGGATCTGGAAGAGCAGTTGAACGGAATGGACAGTGTCATGAAAGGAGTATATAAGATGAACATCAACAAAAGAAAAATGAGGATAATGGAATGTAGTAGAGTTAAATCAGGCGGTGCTGAGGGTGTTAGGCTAGGGAATGAGACAGTTAAAATAGTAAACGAGTTTTGCTAATTGGGGAGCAAAATAACTGATCATGCTCGGAGTAGAGATGATATAAAATGTTGATTGGCTATGGCAAGGATGGCATTTCTGAAGAAGAAAAATTTGTTAACATCGATTATAGACTTGAGTGTCAGGAAGTATTTTCTGAAAGTATTTGTATGGAGTGTAACCACGTATGAAAGTGAAACATGTACAATAAATAGTTCAGGCAAGAAGAGAACAGAAGCTTTCGAAATGTGGTGCTACGGAAGGATGCTAAAGATTAGATGGGTAGATCACGTAACTAGTTAGGATGTACTGGAGAGAAGAGGAATTTGTTGCACAACTAGACTAGAAGAAGAGATCGGTTGTTAGTACACGTTCTGAGGCATCAACGGAGTAGCAGTTTAGTACTGGAGGGATGCGATGAGGGTAAAAATCGTAGAGGGAGACCAAGAGGTGAATGCGCTTAGCAGATTCAGACGGATGTAGGTTGCAGTAGTTATTCGGAGATAAAGAGACTAGCGCAGGACAGAGTAACATGAAGAGCTGCATCAAAACGCTCTCTGGACTGAAGAACACAACTACCTGGAGCCTCCTCTGGCCCAAACAGGTATGTCCCACACGGAGTAGGCCGTGTTTTCCTCTTCCCTTCGCAATCTTATCAATTGCAAAAGACGTTCTCTAAGCTCCTCATACACTGAAAGTTAACAATATGCTGGGCACCCAATGGTGACTGCCTGGAGTCCTCGCATCTGTTGAAAAAAAGCGCTCGGTTCACAGCACGTACCTAACTAAATTTTGGCTTTCATCAGGAACATAATTGTCGCCTGTTCACTGTGGTCCCCTCAGAGTTCTTGTGTTGTCTCAGAGTAAGCTAATTGTTCCAAGTTGTGAAAAAGCACTACAAGGACCTATCGCCATACACAATTAAAGGAAACAGTTTTACATAGATTTGCAATCATTGCTCTAAGATTTCGTTGTGTGGATACTTTCAATTTAAATTCGCTGTGTATCCTCACACGGGTAACTGTTTATTAATAAGGTTATTAAGTTGTTTCGGAAAATTGGTCCCTTACCAATATCCACAATATAGTTATAAATTTTGTTAATGTCCCATGTGACTGTACTTCTGTTAATAAACATCAGTGTGGTTTTGAGTAATAGATTTTCGGAAATTAAAAAAATGCTGCACGCACCTAGTTGCATTAATCCATGACTTTCTTGATGTCATGTACTTTACGGGTGGGTTTTGTTTTGGAATCCATAATGGTTCACATAGGTATTCATTCCGTTTGATATAGCTTAAGGTTCCAGTGCAGAAAAATTTACAAAATTCTACAGCTGATTAACGCGAACAGACATGGACAAGGGAGCCGGCCGGAGTGGCCGTGCGGTTCTAGGCGCTACAGTCTGGAGCCGAGCGACCGCTACGGTCGCGGGTTCGAATCCTGCCTTGGGCTTGGATGTGTGTGATGTCCTTAGGTTAGTTAGGTTTAATTAGTTCTAAGTTCTAGGCGACTGATGACCTCAGAAGTTAAGTCGCATAGTGCTCAGAGCCATTTGAACCATTTGAACCATGAACAAGGGTACTGTGTGTCACTCTATTGCCATTCCATCTACCTCCAGGGCCTTAGCTTCTTCAGCTGTTTCTCAAAAAACAGTGACAGTAGTGTCCATGTTAATCATATATCCAGTGGTATGTCAATCTGTAACAATACTTCCGTATCTCCCTTTGTAAGGCAGCATTGGAAAATAGATCAACATTTCTGCTTCCCCTATGACACAATTTCGATTACTTTGCCACCTGGTAATGTAATGACATTAAAGTTTCTGTGACTAACAGCCTTTAACTAAGAAGTGAATGTCTTTGGTTTTTTTGTGAGATCTTCCAATAACATTCTGCCGTGGTAGTCACTGAATGTTTGAAGGATTGCCTTTTGACAGCCAAACGCGTTTCGTTCAGCATCTCTCTCTACCTATGACTGTATGCTTCGTTTAAGTATACAGCTTACATATTTTAGTTATTCTGGTAAGTGACACTACATCTCCTTTATCTCGTTTTCTGAACATATTTTTCTATTCTCTTGTTGCCCTTTGTTCTTTGATAAGTTTTTGCTACAACAATCTCATGGACCTGGTACCAGCTTCTATGTAAACAACCTCAAAGAGGTCAAGTTTACATGTTGTCCCATTTGAGGGGAATCTCGAACTATCTGTTCCACCTAGTTTTCAGAAAAGAGGTTTAGTAAGATTTCGCCGCTCGGGATTAGCCGAGCGGTCTTAGGCGCTGCAGTCATGGACTGTGCGGCTGATCCCGGCGGAGGTTCGAGTCCTCCCTCGGGCATGGGTGTGTGTGTTTGTCCTTAGGATAATTTAGGTTGAGTAGTTTGTAAGCTTACGGACTGATGACCTTTGCAGTTAAGTCCCATAAGATTTGACACACATTTGAACTTTCTTTTTAGTAACGTTTAGCAGGATCCTCTCTCACGTTCATTCCTGACAAAACTGTAATTTTCCTAATTGGTTTTCGATTATTAGTCCTCTCCAATGATAACTGTTTGATTTTGGGACACATGTATTACGAGATGAAAGATTCTCTTAAGTTTTACGTTACACGTGGTGGTCAATCCAGGGGTGAGTAAGAGCCGTTTATAAGCTTCTGCCAAACAGTGTTGCATACACTTGGATAACTTTTATCCTAGTGGATCTGATACAACAAATACACTCACACATTTTGATATCTGTCTATCATTTGGAAATACAATAAGGTTTTCCCCATAGCCAGTTTCCAGTCCCTAGTCTAATATGAGTTCCGCTTCATTTTAGAACTACTTTACAATCAGATAATTCCATGTGAATATTTCGGAAGATAACCAGTAGTATTTTAGTACTTCCTTCTATGAGAAGCATTTTTTGGTTCTTATAACAATACTTCAGTGTTTCTTACAGCATTTGTAATGTAATACAACAGTCCTAGCGTCTGAAAGATGTTTATTTAATGTACTGGTGATCAGTTTCGACGACTGTTCTGGTCATCATGAGACTGCTTACTCCATGGGAATCTGAACTATCATTGTCGGTGTTGGTTAGCTGTCGATTCTAAGGAGAACAACACTATCATTGAACTGTTCACAGTAACTCAGTCTCTGCCCTACCTTCATATTCATAACGACTCCTATTTTCGTTATACCATAGTATGCTGCTTTTGATATTACCCAATATTCATCGGACCGATAATCCTTGTCTTCTTTCCATTTCACTTCACTGACCTTCACAATATCTAGACTGAGCCTTGGTAGTTCCCTTTTCAGATTTTCTGGCTTTTCTACCACGTTCAAACTTCTAACATTCCACGACACCACACGTAGAACGTTACCCATTCGTTAGTTATTTAATCTTTTCCTCATGGTCACCTCCTCCTTGCCAGTCCCCTCCTTCAAATCCGAATGTGGGGACTAATTCGGAATATTTTGCATATAGAGAAATCATCACGTCACCTTTTCAGTTACAGTCAATATGTCGTGTGGACGCACGTTATGTGTCTTTAATGCAATAGACTGCATTGCCTTCTGCATCTTCGACGATTATGTCACGTCTCATATTTGCTGCTTGATACTGCAACACGGGAAACGTATTCTATGGAAGCGGATTTTACTTCAGATACCTATCGTATCACTACCATATGACTCTTCGTAGATCGACCAATAGAACCGTACGAAGCCACTTCAAAACGCTAAATAAGAATCAAAGGAGTTTCCAGCCACATATTAAAATCAATGAATTCATGCCAAGTTATTTAATTTTACGTACTTGGGCACAAAATCCCCGAACTCAAAGAAACCCAAAAGATATAATAGCTAGATTAATAAAAAGTATAAATGAATAGAAAACACCTCCCAAAAAAATTAAAGCTAATAATATAGCTATAAAAACAATTCTACTATATTGCGCCAAAAAAAAAATCAAAGTAAAACCGCCCGCATCATACTCAGTATTAAATCATTAAACTAATTCATTGTTTTGTGATATGCCAAATAAGGCGGCGTCACATCTGGTTTGGTAGTCACGGCAGTAACAGCAGTCTCTAGATCTAGGGATATCATCTTTGATTTGCAATCAAAAAATCTTCGGTATCGGGTTCGAAACTCGCAGCTGCTAAAATTTTGATTAATAATCAGCATTGTCGGCTGAAGACTTCCGGCGTATGAAGTCACCCTCATTCTAGCTGGCTCTGAGAACTATGGGACTTAACATCTATGGTCATCAGTCCCATAGAACTTAGAACTACTGAAACCTAACTAACCTAAGGACAGCGCACAACACCCAGTCATCACGAGGCAGAGAAAATCCCTGATACCGCCGGGAATCGAACCCGGGAACCCGGGCGCCGGACACCCTCATTCTGCCAACGGCCTTGTCAAAGAGGGCGGAGGAGCGCACAGAGGTTTAGGGCACTCTCTTGTCCTAGGGGTGTGAAACTGCCCCTAAAGGCGGAAGAATCAGCAATGATCAACAGCATGAAGATGCAGAAGGCAATGGAAACCACTGTTTTAAAGACACGTAACGTGTATCCACAGGGCATGTGGTTTGCAATTGAAGAAGTGTCGTGATGATCTCTCCATTGGCAAAAGATTCCGGATTAGTCCCCCATTCGGATCTCCGGGAGGGCACTACCAAGGGGGAGGCTGTCATGAGAAAAAGACTGAATAATCAACGAAAGGATAACGTCCTACGAGTTGGGGCGTTGGATGTCAGAAGCTTTAACGTGGTAGGGAAACTAGAAAATTTGAAAAGGGAAATTCAAAGGCTCAATATATACATAGTAGGGGTCAGTGCAGTGAAGTGGAAAGAAGATAAGGATTTCCGGTCATAAGCGTATAGGGTAATATCAACAGCAGCAGAAAATGGTGTAACAGGTGTAGGATTCGTTATGAATAGGATGGTAGGGCAGAGAGTGTGCTGCTGTGAACAGTTCAGTGACAATATTGTTCTTATCAGAACCGACAGCAAACCAACACCGACGACGATAGTTCAGATATACATGCAGACGTCACAAGCTGAAGATAAAGAGATAAGAAAGTGTATTAGGACACTGAAAGGTTAATGCAGTATGTAAAGGGGGATGAAAATCAAATAGTCATGGGGGACTGGAACGCAGTTTTAGGGGAAGGAATTGAGAAAAAGGTTACAGGAGAATATAGGCTTGGGACAAGGAATGAGAGAGGAGAAATACTAATTGAGTTTTGTAACAAGTTTCAGCTAGTAATTGCGAATACTCTGTTCAAGAACCACAAGAGGAGGAGGTATACTTGGAAAACGCAGGGTGATACGGGAAGATATCAGTTAGATTACAGTCAGAGATTTTGAAATCAGACACTGGATTTTAAGGTGCATACAGGAGGAGATACAGACTGAGATCACAATATAGTAGTGATGAAGAGTAGGCTGAAGTTTGAGTCATTAGTCAGGAAGAATCAATACGCAAAGAAGAGGGATACGGAAGTACTAAGGAATGACGAGATATGGTTGAAGTTTTCTAAGGCTGTAGAGACAGCAATAACTAATAGCTCAGTAAGCGGAAAAGTTGAAGAGGAACGGACATCTCTAAAAAGGGCCATCACAGAAGTTGGGAAGGAAAACGTCGGTACCATATTCGTAACTGCAAAGAAACAAGGGTTTCAGAAGAAATACTTCAACTGATCGAGGAACGAGGGAGTGCAAAAATGTTCGGGGAACTCAGGAATACAGAAACAGAAATCGCTGAGGAATACAATAAATAGGAAGTGCTGGGAAGGTAAGACGATATGGTTACAGGAAAAATGTGAAGACATCAAAAAAGAAATAATTGTGGGAAGGACAGACTCAGTACACAGGAAAGTCAAAACAACCTTCGGTGACATTAAAAGCAAGTGCGATAACATTAAGAATGCAACGGGAGTTCCACTGCTAAATACAGAAGAGAGAGCAGATAGGCGGAAAGAATTCATTGGAGGCCTCTATGAGGGAAAAGATTGCTCTGATGTGCTGGAAGAAGAAACAGCAGTCGGTTTACTAGAGAACCAGAATTTAAGAGATCTTTGGAGGAGTGTAGATGAAATACGACAGATGTGATAGATAACATTCCATCAGAAGTTGATAGTATGAGCCTGGAGACATACCAGCTGACTTTCGGAAAAGCATCAATCACACAACTCCAAAGACGGCAAGGGCTGACAGGTGTGACAATTATCGAACAATCAGCTTAATAGCTCATGCATCCAAGCTGCTTACAAGAATAATATACAGAAGAATTGAAAAATGAGTTTGAGGATGCGCTAGATGACCATCAGTTTGGCTTTAGGAAAGGTAAAGGTACCAGAGACGTAATTTTGACGTTGCGGTTCATAGTAGAAGCAAGACTATAGAAAAATTAAGACACGTTCACAGGATTTGTCGACCTGGAGAAAGCGTTCGACAATGTAAAATGATGCAAGATGTTCGAAATTCTGAAAACATTATGGGTAAGTTAGAGGGAGAGACGGGTCATATAGAATATGTACACCAGCCAAGAGAGAATAATGAGAGTGGACGGCGAAGAACGAAGTGCTCGTATTAAAAAGGATGTAAGACAAGGATGTAGCCTTTGGCCTCTGCTGCACATCGAGGAAGCAATGATGACATTGCTATTTTCAGTTAAAGTGAAGATTTACATGATCTGCTGAACGAAATGAACAGACTAATGTGTAGAAAGTATGGAGAGAGAGTAAATCGAAGAAAGACGAAGTTAAAGAGAAGTAGTAGAAATGAGAACAGCGAGAAATTTAACATCAGGATTGATCATCATGAAGTAGATGAAGTTAATGAATTCTGCTACCTAGGCAGTGAAATAACCAATGGCGGACGGAGCAAGGGGTACACCAAAAGCAGACTAGCAGTGGCATAAAGGGACTTTCTGGCCAAGAGAAATCTACTAATATCAAATACCGTCCTTAATTTGAGTAAGAAATTTCTGAGAATGTACGTCTGAAGTACATCACTATATGACAGTGAAACATGAACTGTGAGAAAACGGTAACAGAAGAGAATCGAAGCATTTGAGTTGTGGTGGCCGGCCGGTGTGACCGTGCGGTTCTAGACGCTTCAGTCTGGAACCGCGTGACCGTACGGTCGCAGGTTCGAATCCTGCCTCGGGCATGGATGTGTGTGATGTCCTTAGGTTAGTTAGGTTTAAGTAGTTCTAAGTTCTAGGGGACTGATGACCATAGATGTTAAGTCCCATAGTTCTCAGAGCCATCTGAGATGTGGTGCTACAGACGAATGTTGAAAACTAGGTTAAGGAATGAGGAGGTCCTGCGCGGAATTGGAGAGGGAAGGAACATGTGGAAAACACTGATAAGGAGAAGGGTCATGATGATAGAACATCTGTTATGACATGAGGGAATGACTTCCATGGTACTAGAGGGAGCTGTAGAGGGCAAAAACTGTAGAGGAAGATCGAGATTGTAATACAACTCGCAAATAAAAGAGGACGTATGTTGCAAGTGCTACTCTGAGATGAAGAGGTTAGCAGCACAGGAGAGGAATTCATGGCGGACCGCATCAAACCAGTCAGAAGACTAATGACCAACAAAATAAAAAGAAGTCAACTGATCGAAACTACCTGGTCTCCTATTAGTGGACGTTCATAAGAGTTGTGTTCACATTTCGCCTAAATGACGGCTTGAACTCAGTATGTACAGTTTCAATATGGCGTCTGATTTACTATGGAGGAATGGCAGCACATTATTTCACAAGAGCTGGGAAAAGACTGTTCTGGAGCCAAGTTGACGTTCAGATTCATTAGAAAGGCGTTCCATTGGTTTCAGATCGGGACTCGGGTCAGCCCAATCCATTTCAGAAATGTTCACAAACCATTGCCTTACAGATACTGTTTCATGACACATTGTGTTGTCACTCTGGCACAGTCATCATTTCCCAGCTCTTCCCAGCTGTTCCTACGCCGTAAACAGAACACAGTGGCTTAAAATGTCTTCATGACGTTTGAGATTTAACTTTTTCTTAAGCTCAATAAAGTAACCACAATGAAACGACGATAAACACCCCCAACCGTAACACCAGGTCGTCTGTAGATCACTGTCGACTTTATACATGATTACGTGTATCTTTCACTAAGCATTCGCCAAATCGAAATCCTTCCGTCGGACTGGCACAGAGGATAGCGTGATGTATCACTCCGAATCACTCGTTTTCAGGTGATGTCCAACTATGAGTCCACGTTCGAATCACTGAGCTCTCCTGTCCCACCCATCCTGTTGTTACTGATTATTTACTAACAATGGCATGGTTCCGGCCTTCCTTTATACATATGCGTAGGCCTCTCGTGATATCTAGTGGCCAGTTACACATTACATGCATTACATAGGTGTGTTCGGATACTTTTGATGAGGCAGTGTGCACCAGCTTTTGTTATCGATCCAGGAATTTCAGCTGGATAACCTCTTATGGTAATCGTGTGATGGCACCAAGAAAATTATTTTATTTTCCATAATGAATGATAAAGTGTTGAGAATAATTAGTAGTCAGTTCTAAAAAACGCAATATATGCGTTAGAAAATGTTACCACGTTGGAATGCAGCATAGTCGTAGACCTAAAGACGAATATTTTGCCACGTCGTTTAAATATCTGAGCGTAACGTTTAAAAGCGATAGGAGGTGGAAGGAGCATGTGAGAACTGTAGCATTGGGAGAATTTTAGGAAAGACTGGTTCACCTGTAAAGGAGACAGCGTATAGGACGCTGGTGGGACCTGTTCTTGAGTTCTGCTCGAGTGTTTGGGATTCGTATCAGGCTGGATTAAGAGAAGACATCGAAGCCAATAAGAGACGGCCTGCTTCAGGAACTCAGGTGGGAGTTCCTGGAGGGAAGGCGACATTCTTTTCGAGAAACGCTTTTTAGAGAACCGACATTTGAGGCTGACCGCCGAACGATTCTACAGCCGCCAACATAAATTGTGCGTAAGGACAAGGAAAGATAAAATACGGGTAATTAGGGCTCATACGGAGGCGTATGGACAGTCGTTTCTCCCTCGCTCTATTTACGAGTGGAAAAGAAAAGGAAATGACAAGTAGCGACACAGGGTACTCTTCGCCACCCGCCGTACACTGGCCAGTAGCAAGCAATAAACATCTAAAACTCTTTCGACAACAAGGCGAACGTTTCTTTGACGCTTATGCCACGTTTAGCAATGTTTCTTAAATTAGAAAATTGTGGACTGGTTCGGTGTAGCGTGTTTACAACTAAAAGGAATCAGGTCATCACCCAAGGCGCTTTGGATGTCTCTGTTTACTAGGAGGTGAAAGATAAAAGGCATTACAGTTCAGAGCATAATATTTCGTCAGAGAAACAGCTTTTATGTAGGTGTAACACTAGCTGAAAAGCATGGCGATGAAAAACGGGGTGAATCTATGCGCTTGCTGCGAAATGCAGCGCAGAAATTTAAAATGAGGAGCACCTGTTTCAATTTGTCCTGGGTCGACATGCTTTTGCTCCGCTTGGCTCCTTCTCAGAGCTCGTATCCTCTTTTGAATGGCTCTGTAGTCTCGCTCTTGTTCTATGTGTCTGTTACCTTTCATTTCTTATGAGTAAGTTCTCTGACGGAAAATGCGTTTACGCCGACCATCCGTGAAGTGAATTCCATGAAATAAGGTCACAGTCAGACTGGGTCTGCAAAGGGCTTTCATAAAACGCGTTTTAATACATTGAAATATTTAATAACTAAATCGGTGCAGGTTTAATAAACTTTCTGCATTTTGTGATGGCAAGCACTCTATAACAGCTGTTGTGTTAAATTCACATTGTGTAATAACCCGTTCCTGTATCGATACTGCAACTACAAATAACATCACAAAATGTATTTCACGCGTTTCAGTCTTAAATGTATATTCTAAATCATTAAAAGCATGAAGAATTTTTAAAATGGTAATACACTGTAATCAACAAAACTCCCTTAATACTCCATCACTATAGTGACACGTGTTCGAAAATTAGTTAGTGGATTTTAGTAGGTTGTAAATTGGAGATTCATTATTCTCATCGTTTCCTTTCGAATTTCTTTATTTGTATCCAACAACGCAGTGGACAACTGATAAATTTCTTGTTGCTCTTCAGTAGTTTTTAAACGACAATATGCTGCGTTTGGACTGGCATGTTCGGCTTAATATGACACTCTTAAGACACATGTATTACTAACAGTGTGAAAGCATAATAGGACCATTACTATTATTCTATGCTAATTATTGAGCACCTAATGTTGGCTGTAAATGTAAGCTATTGAATATGATTCTGTTATCTAATAAGGAAATTTTGGCAGAAAATGAGTTGTAACACTGAATTAGATGTTGACAGAGGGTGCACAAACATATGGACACACCGAAGACAGAACCCGCTGCCAGGCCTAATACTGTGTAGGGAAAATTCTTGAAAACAGTTTCCAGTGACCTTGTAAGGGAAGAATACAAGCCCTTTATGATTTTGGTGGGAAAATTATACCATTCTTTCAACAAAATAGTGACAACTTCATGTAAATCCGACTGAGATGGATAGCGATAAGAATTTTCTCATCAAAGTAAACGACAAATTCGCAATAGCATTGAGAAATGGTGACCAGGGGAGATGCCACAGTTCATCGTCGTAATAAAAAAAACAGTCCTGGACGATGGGATCTGTATGAACAGTTCAAAATTGTTTAAATGTGTGTGAAATCTTATGGGACTTAACTGCTAAGGTCATCAGTCCCTAAGCTTACACACTACTTAACCTAAGTTATCCTAAGGACAAACACACACCCCCATGCCCGAGGGAGGACTCGAACCTCAGCCGGGACCAGCCGCACACTTCGGCACGACGTTTTCCTGTTACGGGCATTGGCACAGTTGATGAGTGAGTCTGAAGTTCCATCTCGCCCTGCAATTCCCTGCTTATGGCGCCTCCTTCGTGTTGTTTGGTGCTGCCACTAAGTTCTGCAGTGACGTTTGCGGCTGTCGTCCACTTCTTTTTCGTCACAGTCTTGGTCAATGACAGTCCGTCATGACCATCAATATACACTTCCATCAGCGGAGTGACTTACCGTAAGGTGTTTCCCTGCTTTGCCGGAATGCGGTATAAATCTTCGACATGGTGGATTGGAACACCTAACACTTGGCTCCCTCTGTTACGGAAGCACCCACCAAATAGATACCAACAACAATCTAGCTATTCAAAGTGTCTTAGCTTCAACGCAATGCACTCCAAGATCCACGGAATACTGTTTTGATCATGAGTAACACTAGCAACGTTTTGAGGATTTTGTAAAGATATCTTTGGTGGTCAGATAGAACAGGTTAGCCTCCTGCATGCTTGGCTATGATCTGCATTTGCGTTCAGGTATATATTTCACACGGTATTTGCACAGTTCATCGAACCTCTGTACCTGTTAGGCGCAATGGCTGCTTCTAACACAACGTAGAGATATGAAAAATAGTAGTTTCTGCGAGTCTGTTTTAAGTGTGACGAAACGAAATTAAAAAGCCATGGGTGTGCCTTTCCCAGTTTTATCAAAGCCAAGCTGCACAAATATACCTGACAGGCGATGACATTTTGTCCGACGTTCATACATTACCAGCCGACAGACCACATGAAATCCGTATATTCTGCACTTTTGATTCAAAATGTCGATACAATGCCTTTTTGTTCAACATCTCCATGTTAAATTACAAGCTGCGACACTGTCGCAAATAAAACAGTGACCCGAGTATAGAATAAATTTCCTTTACTTTACGTCTGTGGTCACAAACCTTTTTTGTCATCAGACTTCGGGTTTCGGTCTATAATGACTGATGACAAAACAAATTGTGACCACATACATAAAAAAGCACTCCGTCTTCAGGCCACGAGTGGCCAACCGGGACCACCCGACCGCCGAGTCATCCTCAGAGGAGGCTGCGGATACTAATGGCGTGGGGTCGGCACACCGCTCTCCCGGTTGTAATGATCGTATTCGTGACCGAAGCCACTACTATTCGGTCGAGTAGCTCCTCAATTGGCATCACGAGGCTGAGTGCACCCCGAAAAAATGGCATGGCGGCTGGATCGTAACCCATCCAAGTGCCCGCCACGCCCGGTGTATCCACTGCGGTAACGCCGTTGCCTGACCGCATACTTAAAGGATATTTATTCCAATATTGAATGTCGGAAAAGACAACTGGTCATTTACGAAATATATCTAAATTGTTTCAAAATAGCATCACGGCAAGCAAACACGAAACTTACGCGCGAGGTAAATCATGCGATAACCATCCACCTGTCTATTGTCATCGTTTAGTATCATTTAGTGGATTTCTGCGACAATCGGTGGGATTCGAAGGTGCCGTGGATTATGAATTGGTTTCCTTTGATGTAATGTCTCTCATAAGTCATACGAAGCAACGAGAGAAATAAACGAAAACTGAAGGACATACATAATGATGTTTCATTTTCTTGTGAGAGGAATCACTATGGAATGTGGCTGCTGGAATTAATTCCCGCTGAAGAATAATGCAAAACTTTGTTTGAAACGCACTAGATCCTGACATTATACACATCTCAACAAAAGTTTTGAATATCATAGAGATAACTACAATGACTTCTTATCATACACCCATTGAGATTTGTACAATACCTTACAACAAAGTAAACATTGTTCCTTTTGAAAACCAGAATTATTTTGGTTAGTTACAGAAAAATCACTGAAAAACAAAGCGGATCTCTCCGAACTGTGCACCCTGAAAACAAAAAATGTGAACAATTTTGTCTGATGATAATGATTATCAGCCTTAAGTAGTATGCCCTCCCATCACACGGATAAGTTCCTCCACTCTATGACGCATGCTCTGGATGAGACTATCAAGTTTATCTCGAGGTCCCAATGCTCAATGACAGTTTCACCGAGGTCCGGAAGGTTGTTAGGTGGTTTCGAACGCTATGCAATAGCCACCTTCAACAGGTCCCATGCAAACTCAATTGCATTCATGTCTGGTGACTGAATTGGCCAATGCATTCGGTGGATGTTGCGTCTTAGAAGGTACCGAGACAATGCTAGAGTACGGTGCGGTCTTACATTGCCATGTACTAGGATGAAGTTATCGCCGACTTCACGTCTGTATGGCCTTGCAACCGTTTGTAGCACGTCTTGGAGGTATCGGGTAGTAGTCAAAATGCCGTAGATGGAATTAGATGGCTCTGCCGTCCCATCATTATTACCACCCAAAATATTACACTTCATCATGCACTCGGGTGAACATAAGGGCATTTCTGTCGTCTTCTAGAGCTGATGCGGTCTTCCGCTCACTGTTTGGTCTGAGATACAAATCCCTGTTGCCGGAAAAGGTCATTTCCATTATTTATGTCAACTGATGTTGGGCAAATGTGAGGCGATAGTCGGAGGAATCGATCCTGCATTGGTGTTGGCATAGGAGGACGAGCAGTGCGAGGTCGTTCGACCACATTTTTCGTCTCCCTGTACTTTCTTGTTACCTTAGACATACCTCTACTAGTGATATGTTACCGATCGGTGACATCTTACTGTGTATGACCTGCTGAAAAGAAAGCCTTTATCTAGGGTTTATCAGAGTATTGTATTCCTCTACGTGGCATGTTACTGCGGAGCTGAACACAAACTGAATAATGCTGTTGTTGATACTAGACTGTGTGCAATGTGTTGCTGCTGCAGCGGTATGTTTACATCACTAAGTGACGGCCACAAAGAGGGCCAGGAGCAAGCCCGGTCCAGTACATGGTCTCTAACTGGATATATCATGAAGTGGCTAGTCACATTTTACAATAGTATTAGAAACTTTTGTTGGTTAATGTACAATCATTACTGTTTGAATGCTAGCTGTCTGGAGGCAGCACCACAGTAAAATATAATAAATCGCAATTATGATTAAAAGAAAATAATTTTCCAAAAACAACGTCTTTGTCTAATTTTCCATGTTACAAGAGCGTAGTACCATCGTCATGTGATTATGAATTCAATCGAAGGACTGACCGCAGCGTTATTAAAATATTTGATAAAGATAAATAAAAATGAAGTAATAACAATAAATTTTACATGACTTCGACATTGTAAGTTGCTCGGTCGTTTGAACGAGTTTTATAGTCTGCTCATTTGCTGTAACTATTGTTAACCGCCGTTTTGATTCGACATGGGGCTCTTTCTAGACGACGAATCCGATCAACTTACTCCCGAGGTACATTTTTCATTGTAACAACTTTCGTAACCCTGTGTCTGCGTGATAAGAGTCATTTCTATCTGCTATGGCCACAGTTCAATAAGAATGACACAAGGAAAATATTATGAAGTAGATGGATCTTGAAATCAGTTTATAGTTAACACTTGGTTTGTCATGAACCGAATTCTGGAAAAGTCCTTGTGTCAGTCTTAAGTACTAGATAAAGTACATTATCACTGACATCATTCATTTTTTCCCTGAAGCAAGTCGTTAGCCTTCTGAGATTCCGTTCGATCAGTATAAAGAAAATATACTGAATTATATTACCTAACATTAAGCATAAAATAAATAATCCACGTTTTTTTTAAGCTTTTGCGACAGATCTGTTGCAAGTACAGTTCTCAAGTTTGGGAGCGATAATAATGTGGAAACGCCACAATATTTTTTTCATCAACTCTAGTATTTTATTTCTTCAGGTGGTGATAGTTGGTGTTGTCATTGTTACAAGGTGCAACTGATGATAATCAAATGGCAGCGCCGAAATTATCACACAAGTAACTGAAAATACTCATGCATGGGAAGGTGTTCGCAGTCACATGAAAGTGGTATTGAAACTCGCTCCGATCAAATATTCAGTTCACCATACAAGTGGAAGAGGATGGAATCTTACCATCTCTGGATGTAGTTGTTAGAGAAAACATCGACGGTGCGCTAGGACACAGTCTCTCCCAAAAACTGACTCACGCAGACGTGTACTTGTAGGCCACAAACTATCATCACAACGTGCTCGTGTCTTGACGTATGTTTATGTTGCAGCCGCACTGCTGGCAGCTCGCTGATCGTTGCTGGCACATCGTTATGTCGCTTCTTGTCAGAAACCTAGTTGCATTTACGCTGCAGCCTTGCTGCTGCCACAGCGCTGTTTGCTGGTAGCGAAGTCGTCTCCCTTCTCGGCCGTAATTTACACTAGGTAGCTGTTCGCATCAGTAGTTGAGTAGATTACCTGAAGTCTACGAAGCAAAACTATGTTCTGTGCATCGTCTGATGGAAATAATAGCATATCATTCACACACAGATATGTGTAACTGACCGCAAGGAAGAATATGAGGTACAGATCCACCCTTTAAATATAGAACATACACACAAACATACTTTTCCCAGTTTTAACAGCAATTATCCAGAGCACTTTTTCGGACAGTTACAAATATCATAATAAAGTGGTTCAAATGGCTCTGAGCACTATGGGACTTAACTTCTGAGGTCATCAGTCCCATTGAGCTGAGAACTACTTAAACCTAACTAGCCTAAGGACATCACAGACATCCATGCCCGAGGCAGGATTCGAACCTGCGACGGTAGCGGTCGCGCGGTTCCAGACTGTAGCGCCTAGAACCGCTCGGCCACTCCGGCCGGCTATCATAATAAATTTTAAAATTTCTTGGAAATATTATTCAACCAGAGTAGATTAAAATATGGAGATTCAACCCAAAATTGTTATCATAATTCCTTTTGGAGAACATTTCATGGGCCTAACAAGGATTAATACTTAATCAGGCTTTATTTACATCTAATTCATGTACTGCTTCGGCTACCTGTAAATTTTAGACCTGATGCTCTAAAAAAAAAAAAAAAAAAAAGAAATCGGTAACACATTTTTTTAAAAATCATTACACTTACACGTAGTCTTCAACATCGTTAAACGGTTATGAAGATCTGTATGCCTTTGGCTGATGGCTGAAATAGGTGCTTGTTTAAAATCGTTAAAATCGTCGTAATTCTCACAACACTTCTGTCTTCACATCATGGTCTCCGTTGTACAACTGTGGGAATATGTAGTCAGTCTACAATGCAGAATGCTTACAACGTACTCAAGTGACCCACTCTAGATTACGGCTCAAATGTGAGATGCATGGCCGGCCGCGGTGGTCTAGCGGTTCTAGTCGCGCAGTCTGGAACCGCGCGACTGCTACGGTCACAGGTTCGAATCCTGCCTCGGGCATGGATGTGTGTGATGTCCTTAGGTTAGTTAGGTTTAAGTAGTTCTAAGTTCTAGGAGACTGATGACCTCAGAAGCTAAGTCCCATAGTGCTCAGAGCCATTTGAACAATTTTTTGAGATGCATGCCAAATAAAACTGTAATCAGACACTGAAAGAACAGTAAGAAGGGCAGCACCAATGGTCACAAGTCAATGCAGAAAAACCGGAGCGAGAAGATACTTGAAGTTGGGTATAAACCATCTATTGAAAGTGTACTTACATCAGTCAGGTGATAGTACTAACTGAGAAATCTAGGAATATACTACAGTCCGTGATTATTAATCTTATAGTTATCGTGAATATACGATTAATTTAATTACAGATTGGACACTGATATTTCAGAAATAATTTTTCTTACACTCCGTAATTTAATAAAGGCTACAGTGGGAAGTACCGTCTGCCACGCAGTCCACAGTATTTTGTAGCGTTTAGATGTAGATATGGATTCAGAAGTAGATGTGGGGCAGTGCAGTGAGGAGCAGTCAACGCGGTACCGTTGGAGTGACCTTGAAGCAACGAATCACGGCTCATGTTTCAGTACGCGTGGCGATGGTCCCGGCTCGAGACACAAACGAACCTTACGTCATTGCCTGGAGAGGACCCTAGCTACCAGCAGAGTGAGCAGTGGTGATGCAGGTTAGCTGCGCCGGTGAGACTCAGTGGGTTTGTTTCAACATTTGTGGGTGATGAGCAGCGAGGTGGCAGCATAGAAGCACCCTTACTGCTGTCTGGTACATAGAGCATACGGGGTCTCTGATACTGACAGCTGCCTAGTAAGCTACAACCACTAAGCAATGTGTTTTAAGAGGATCGTTATTCTGACAGACAGGCACGCAATGGATTCTGTTTAAAACAAATTCATTGTACAGATATAAGTGAGTATGCTGTCTTTTGCGTATTTTGGTAGCACGTCTTTAAAAATAGAAAGGATCCTAAAAAGACACAACGCCAAATGTGTTTCTCGTCCACCTGCGAAGCTGTGGAACTTGTTGTGTTAGGGGAAACACGATGCAGGCCTTAGAAAATATGGCATCCGTAAGATCTCAAGCCAGTGAGGGAAACCTTACACTAGACATGTCGAACTGTGCAAGAACCATGAGTCGAACACGATCACCATACAACCTGAGCCACCTGTAATGTATCACCCCAGTATGGGTTTGCTATGTTAAATTTAACATACGATTAAAGTTCTGATGAAAAGAAATGATACATCACATTGCCGACGAAAACAGAAAACATGTAATCATAAAACTAGCATAAAATGATTCTCACACGTAGAATTTAGTTTCACTCTCATGCTGGAAGCAGTCGTCATTGGAAAGGTGACGCAAAACCATGTTATTGTTAATCGTTAATGAGAAAAGTTAGTTTTGCATGATAATAGCAATCACAACTGCCCTCCGTTGAAAATGTAAACTGCAGGTTCAAACTACAAACGCTGAAATGGGAAAGAGCACGCTTATGGCACGCGGTTTTTGCGTCACCGAACCGAATATTTCCAGCTAATTCACGGGCCAAAAATTATACAAAACAAATTTCATTAGTGCGGAACGCAGAGTTTTGTACTACGCCACAACAATAATAAGAAATTATCACGCAGCGTTATTGTCCCGTATCCCATATACGTAATAAATGAGAAAGTTTGTGTGTATCTTCATTACTGAACTTCGCCTAAACGGCTGGACGGATGTAGACGAAATGCGACATTGACGTAGCTCCCACATTGCATTAACACACAGATTACTTTTAAAAGTGCTTAGTACATAATATTTTCTTATTTGAGGGTAGCACGAAATATGGAGTAATAATCGAGGTCCAAGCAACGATCAATGAAGAGTCACAACAAGAAGATTAATCAAAACTGTGTAGGCACTAATTACCACATCTGAAACTGTTTTATGACAGTATTGTGTCTCAAGGCAACAGAAAAATAGAAAATTTGTCACAAACTCAACATTCTTCGTACAGTTTTCTCTAATTAAAAGTCAGTTAAAACCATAATGGCAATAAAAACTAAAGGAGATTCTGATACAGCAGAGGAAAGAGCAATATTAGAATGTTTCTCGTAGTCGCGCTGTTGGAGTCGTCATACAACGAAACTGAGCTGTGTAGTGCGCTGGCTCGCGTCCTACTGCAGTATTTCTTTCATTCTTTTGTTTTTTTTACTTGCGCATTTCTAAAAGATTCTAGGAGTCTCTTATTGAAAACTGATACAATTACAACATTGTCTCCCAGGCAGACGAAGAGGCAATCAATGGAGTGGCATCATGCAAATTCACCCAAGATAAAAAAATTCAAAACCATACCTTCTGCTGGAAAAGCTATGGCTACGGTGTTTTTCGATTACGAAGGACTCTTGCTTGTGGACATCGCGTCAAGTGGAACCACCATAAATTCTGATGCATATGTGACGACACTGAAGAAACTTCAAGCTCGACTGAGTCGTGTTCGACCACATCAGCAAAAGAAGCATGTTTTGCTGTTGCACGACAATGCACGGCCACAAGCCAGTCAAAAAACCACGCAAGCGATCACAAAATTCAGATGGACAACACTGAAATACCCGCCTTACATTCCTGACCTGGCTCCATGTGACTATCATCTCTTTGGGCAACTGAAGGACTCTCTTTGTGGAACAAGGTTTGAAGATTATGACTCCCTTGTGCACGCTGACAGACAGTGGCTCCAACAGGTTGGTCAAGAATTTTACCGTGCGGGTATACAGGCGCTGGTTCCAAGTTGGCGTAAGGCAGTTGAGAGCGATGGAAATTATGTAGGGAAATGAAAATATTGTTCCTAAAGGATGTATCTGCACAGTATAAAACTTGCAAACATGTAGAATAAAAGATATATTCAAAACAATTGTGTGCATTTCTTTGGCAGTGACCCTCTTAATTTGGAATAAAACTTCATTCATAATTTAGAGTCGGCTCGTTCCCCTTTTAAAAACGTTTGCGTCTGTAAGATTTTTTGTGACACCTGCTCTTCTTACTACATAGGACAAAACGGGACGTGCGTCTACAACCAGATGTATGGAACATCTTTTAAGAAAAAATACCACTAGCACCCAAAATTCGTGTTTTGCCGACCACCTTCTGATTGCAGGTCATGGGCCTACAGCTGTTCACAATATCAACATTCTGCACATACAGTAGAAAGGGTGTAGATTAGATATTCTCAATGAGTTAGAAATTTTTAAACCACTTTCTCGAAATGATAGCCTCATTCTCAATGCGCAGCTATAATTACGTAATAAAAACTTCTTCAGCGGTATAAATCCGTTATTTGATATTTGATTTCGGGTTTCCTCGTGCAGTTACCAAAATGTTTTTTTTCCATCTAAGTCAACTCATAATTTTTTCTTTATCAAATGGTTTATAGTGGCGGTATTTAATGTTATATCGTTTTCCTACACGCTGTGTCATTCAGCCATTTTTGTATTTTCTTTAATGGTGTTTTCGCCCTTTAAACGGTAATACTAAGCTCTGCTGCTGTCATACAAAATATTGCCTTTTACGTCATCTTCTGAATAATGTTCATCATAATAATCATCTGTCTTTATTTGAATGTTAAATAACCAGTTTGTACTTGTGGCTACTAGATGCCACTCTTGGTGCAATGTTCACCTGCCCGCAGTTGTTACCGCGGGCGCCACTGTCTTATGCCACCTGTCTTATGCTCGACATACGCGAGCCGCGCGTAGTGACTTGCTTTCCACGCATTCAACTTTAAAAATTGATACTAAAGCTTTGTCGCTTAAATTTATTTTATACATGACATGTTAGTAGTGTATTTTTTTGTACTATTAATCAGTTTTCAATCTTCAAACTGTACTTCTAAGCTTTTACGTAAAACTATAAGTTACCATGTCTGCTGCTGTCAAATAAAACTTTGCCTGCTAGTTCATGTACTAAATTTTGTTTTAAAATTCATCTGTATACATTTGAAATGTTAAGCAGCCTACTTATATTTACGGCTACTCTGGGTGTAATGTTCACCTGCCCGCGGTTGCTAACGCAGGCGCCTCAGTCTGGTGCTACCTGTGGCTTTATATGCGTGAGCAGCCAAAAGTGGCTCGCCTTCCATGTATTCTTTTCTTAAATTTTTGTGTTTAAAGCCATATCGCCTGACATTTATCTTATACGTGACATGTAAGTACTATTTCTTTCGTGTACTGTTAGTCAGTACTTACCCTTTAGTAAAAAGTTTTCCCATAATTTTGTACTAATGTTATATGCCAGTTTGAATATTTCATTTCTGATGAAGGCTCTCGTAGAAGTGTCGAAGCCAGGTCAAAAGACTTAAATTTTGTGATCGAGGGCTGTAATTAACTTTGATTCACATTGATGGTGTTATTTAAATTGTGGTCTCACCGCCAGACACCACACTTGCTAGGTGGTAGCTTTAAATCGGCCGCGGTCCATTAGTACATGTCGGACCCGCGTGTCGCCACTGTCAGTGATCGCAGACCGAGCGCCACCACACGGCAGGTCTCGAGAGACGGACTAGCACTCGCCCCAGTTGTACGGACGACGTAGCTAGCGATGCACACTGTCGAAGCCTCGCTCATTTGCAGAGCAGATAGTTAGAATAGCCTTCAGCTAAGTCCATGGCTACGACCTAGCAAGGCGCAATTAGCATGTATCTACAGAGTCTCACTTGTATTGTCAAGAGCGATGTACAACAAGGATGGATTAAAGTTAGCCCGCATCTCGTGGTCGTGCGGTAGCGTTCTCGCTTCCCACGCCCGGATTCCCGGGTTCGATTCCCGGCGGGGTCAGAGATTTTCTCTGCCTCGTGATGGCTGGGTGTTGTGTGCTGTCCTTAGGTTAGTTAGGTTTAAGTAGTTCTAAGTTCTAGGGGACTTATGACCACAGCAGTTGAGTCCCATAGTGCTCAGAGCCATTTGAACCATTTTGGATTAAAGTTAAGTATTCCAGAAGCTACGTACTTTTCTTTATAGCATTCATTACGTATCCTGTTTCAGACCTCTCTAGCCTGCGTGAGTTTAAGCGCGTGCCTTTCGGTTACTCGTCACTGTGGACTGGCTGTCTTGTCAGTTCACAACATAAATACTGTATGACAAATAGAGATACGTCCTTCCCATGTAGAACGTCGAAGGATTTTAATGAGGCTGGTTTATTATATGCGAACTTATCTACTGGTAACAGGCACACACGAGAGCGCAGATGACTTTGCTTCACACACAAATGTTATAAAATTTGCGACGTACAGAAGCAGCAACTGCTTATTTTCCTTCTCCGTCGAGGTGTCATGTTTGCTACCAATTTAAGCTGAAGTCGATGATCTTTGGAATGTGGATAGGCTACACCCTGTATTAACATACTGGCTGCCTTTTATTCCGGAACAAATTACCGTTGCCTTCGGATGGTTAACGTGACTGAAGAGTCGTACATAAAGTTAAATATCAACTGAATGCATTAAGTTCGGCTAGAGATTAGTTCTTAACTGTAATTATGATGAAGTCCCATACTCCGTAACAGAGCGTAGGGGACGATGCGGGATACCCGCACTGCCGTACTAGGCAAGGTCCTGGTGGAGGTGGTTTGCCATTCCCTTCCTCCGACCGTAATGGGGATGAATGACGATGATGAAGACGACACAACAACACCCAGTCATCTCGAGGCAGGTGAAAGCCCCTGACCCAGCAGGGGATCGAACACGAGACACCGTGTTCGGGAAGCGAGAACGCTGTTATAATAAATGAAGGAAGTATGCACATAAATCTATGAAAGCAGAAATATTACTGCAGGATACAACATCAGAAATAAGCACAAACCTAATAATAAAATATTTGTGAGACGCAACGTTCCAAATAATTGAACTGCAACAATTTAAACGGGTATTACTCTTAGGTTCCTGCCTAACAACAACCCCGGAGATGAACAGACTCGCAATGAAAAACTAAGTATTTGCAGGACGCAGTATAATAACTATTTCACTTTTAAATAAGAAACTGTCAGAATCTTCTACAAACTCGAATGAAAAACAATTGCCCACTGTAGAACGTGAAATGTATTCATATGTAATTCACATTCGTGAAGGTCTGCTTCGAACAGCGCAGCCAAGAAGGACTCGTCATAGCAAGCATTTGAGATATCGTGATAGCTGTTACTGCCAACACGGCTTAAACTGATATTTAACTACACAAATCGTACCCAGGGTTTTAGGTTTGTGACGAATCTTCAATGAGCTGTTGACTTGAAAGGGAATGGTCTAAAACACAGTTTCAAAACTGGAAAACAGCGTTTACGAAGCCCCTATTTTGATTTGTTTTAACAAATAAAGGAAGTATGTATGTAAATTTACAAAAGAAGGAATATTACTGTAGGATACAACCATCACTAAACTACATAACAATGTAACGTATGCTCATGAAAATATTTTGCAAAGTTTAGAAAGTGTATTCGACTGTGGTATAATCGGGATTCTTAAACATAGTTTTCTCTTAGGATTTCAGTGAAGTGTATAGGACTGTAATCTTCGAAATAGACGGTTGGAGATTGATACTGTCGAGATACGTAAAGTTGAATTCCCTTTGTATTTGAATGAATCGTAGTTTCTTTGGTTATTTCGAATTTTTTTAGCATTTAAATGTTTAATTTTAGGGTATTGATATGGCCTTTCAAGTTATATTTG
Organism: Schistocerca nitens; assembly: GCF_023898315.1. NCBI lineage: Eukaryota > Metazoa > Arthropoda > Insecta > Orthoptera > Acrididae > Schistocerca > Schistocerca nitens. The sequence continues at coordinate 237,172,316 of NC_064622.1, forward strand.
AGTGATTCACAGTTCCTATGGTGATTTTGTTAGTTTGTGAGATATTGAGAGATTGTTATCCTGTTTCGTTTGTTGTTTCTTTCGTTCGATTACATGGTATTTGTAGGGTATCGATAGTTTGTTTATCGGCTGCGAGCGTCGTTTCTTTCGTTATTTTACTTGGAATTTCTAGGATATTGACTGTTTGCTTCTGTATTAAGTCAGTAGTCTATTTCGTTCGTTAACTTGGCATTTTTTTGGATTAATGTATTATTATTTACAGGCACATTTACATGCTGACCTTTTATTAACAGAAAACGTAATTATAAGTAATGAAAAAAAGAAATAATTTCAGCCATAGATATAGTCCACGGCTGTATAAATATTGTATGCAGCCGCTGGAAACATTTGAAGATTTTTGATCGTCATATTATCGTCGAAATAAGAAGAGTCACCCTATGTTTTCTAGGCCTTATCCAGATCTGACATATTATGGCACACCGCCATTAATACATTATTAATACTTGACGAGCTGCAACCAAATGACATTTGTAATTCCATAACGTAAGTGTCCTGCTTTAAATTGTGTTTTTTATTTCGGAATATACTGTTATTACTAACCTATTAATGTTTTATTTTGCATCTTTAGTCATTGTAAGATTGTTGGGTGACTTGGCATGGCAACAGGTTACGTAATTTTAAGCAAAAAAGTCGTCCACCTCGATCCAGCGTAGTCTTCGGGTGATGTTTGACAACGGAGTCCGATTTACCACAGAGAGAAGGAACAGTGTTAAAAATACATGAACAGATCTTTAACAAAGAAACCATGCTCAGGCGCCGAGAGTTTGTATGAAATTTTTTGATATTCATTAATATAATTCACGTATTGTCTCGATCCTGGAACGGTTGAGCCAAAAAAAAAAAAAAAAACCAACTTATTGAAGTAGCGACATCGTGTCTGGACGCATCGTTGGGTACTATATTGTCTTCATTTTGTTCCATGTTTATTGGATAACACAAATTGGACACTAGATCGGAATACATTAAAGTAAGACACATTGTATATCGACACCTGAAATTATGGTGCAATCGCGGATACAAGGTGATTCACCGAATCCTTTCATCAGTAATCCTGACCAAGCGCTTTGTATTATCGTGGCTTGCTTGGTAGATCTGTCACAATTTTCCGTTTCCGTATCAGTGATTTTAAGCTACATCGCGGTTTCCTAAATTAATTTCATTATTCATACATTGCAACAATACAGTTTTATCAGTTTACAATATGCGACGTAGTATGGCTTGCAGCCATTAGTGTTCATAATTCCTCCATAACTTACGACAGTTATTTTCTTGGACATTGTCGCTCAGCGAGATTTATTTTTACGTTTATTCTGATTACACATACGAGTTTAAATTTTTACTGTGTCATACATTACGTGTGGCACGGTATTGACCAGAATACAATTAGCAAAGATGGAGAACCATAGACTGGAAACACAGCCGCAATCCGACTCTGACACGCAATTAAATAATGAAAGTGACGTTACGGCTTACTCGGGTACTAACGAGCAACATATTATAGACTATTCTGGTGACGTAAATGTAGAAAATAGACCGTCTACCGGTAATATGCCTAAATATAGTTCCGAACCCTTATTGGTGTCTGATGTCGTGTCCAACGACGTGGCGGGGGCGAAAGAGTCTCACATCACTGGTATTACCACTATGTTCGATGCTATTATGAAACAGATGAACGAACAAAAACACATGATGATTGACAACAAAAATCAGGTGGAATCCATTCAGAATCAGATTACGACACAAACAGGACACTGACGCACGTATCGACCAACAGATGACGTCTCTTCGCACCACTTTGAAAACAGCTCATAAGGAGATAAAAACACGACATGATGAAATTCATTCAGATTTAGCTGCACTTGAAACGTAAAACGACAATTTGTGTAGCCCTGTTGAGGAGATATGTAATAGACTGACTGGACAAGCGTCCGACCATCACCATCATCATCATCATTTAAGACTGATTATGCCTTTCAGCGTTCAGTCTGGAGCATAGTCCCCCTTATAAAATTCCTCCATGATACCCTGTTCAGTAGTAACATTGGTGCCTCTTCTGATGTTAAGTCTATTACTTCAAAATCAATCTTAATCGAATCCAGGTACCTTCTCCTTGGTCTGCCCCGACTCCTCCTACCCTCTACTGCTGAACCCATAAATCTCTTACGTAACCTTGCTTCTCCAACGCGTGTAACATGACCCCACCATCTAAGCCTGTTCGCCCTGACTGCTACATCTACAGAGTTAATTCCCAGTTTTTCTTTGATTTCCTCATTTTGGATACTCTCCTGCCATTGTTCCCATCTACTGGTACCTGAAATCGTCCTAGCTACTTTCATATCCGTAACCTCAAACTTATTGATAAGGTAACCTGAATCCACCTACCTTTCGCTCCCATACAACAAAGTTGGTCGAAAGATTGAATGGTGCACAGATAACTTAGTCGTGGTACTGACTTCCTTCTTGCAGAAGAGAGTAGATCGTAGCTGAGCGCTCACTGCATTAGCTTTACTACACCTCGCTTCCAGTTCTTTCACTATGTTGCCATCCTATGAGAATATGCATCCTAAGTATTTGAAACCGTCCACCTGTTCTAACTTTGTTCCTCCAATTTGGCACTCAGCCCGTTTATATCTCTTTCCCACTGACATTACTTTCGTTTTGGAGATACTAATCTTCATACCATAGTCCTTAAATTTCTGATCTAGCTCTGAAGTATTACTTTGCAAACTTTCAATCGAATCTACCATCACAACTAAGTCATCCTCATATGCGAGACTGCTTATTTTCACATATCTTAATCTCACCCAGCCAGTCTATTGTTTTCAACATATGATCCATAAATAATATGAACAACAGTGGAAACAGGCTGCAGCCTTGACTTACCCCTCAAACTTCTCTGACCCATGAACTCAATTTACCGTCAACTCTAACTGCTGCCTGACTATCTATGAAAAGACCTTTAATTGCTTGCAAAAGTTTGCCTCCTATTCCATAATCTCATGGAACAGACAATAACTTCCTCCTAGGAACCCGCTCATATGCCTTTTCTAGTTCTATAAAGCATAGATACAATTTTCTGTTCCACTCGTAACACTTCTCCATTATATGCCGTGAGCTAAACATCTGGTCCTGACAACCTCTAAGAGGCCTAAACCCACACTGATATTCATCCAGTTTGTCCTCAACTAATACTCGCACTCTCCTTTCAACAATACCTAAGAAGATTTTACCCACAACGCTGATTAAAGAGCTACCTCTGTAGTTGTTACAATCTTTTCTGTTTCCATGTTTAAAGATTGGTGTGATTACTGCTTTCTTCCAGTCTGATGGAACCTATCCCGACTCTGTCTGGTCCTGACAACCTCTAAGAGGCCTAAACCCACACTGATATTCATCCAGTTTGTCCTCAACTAATACTCGCACTTTCCTTTCAACAATACCTAAGAAGATTTTACCCACAACGCTGATTAAAGAGCTACCTCTGTAGTTGTTACAATCTTTTCTGTTTCCATGTTTAAAGATTGGTGTGATTACTGCTTTCGTCCAGTCTGATGGAACCTATCACGACTCCCACGCCACTTCAATTATCCTGGGTAGCCATTTAAGATCTGACATTCCACTATATTTGATGAGTTCCGACTTAATTTCATCCACCCCAGCCGCTTTATTGCACTGTAATCTATTGACCATTTTCTCCACTTCCTCAAATGTGATCCTATTTCCATCTTCCTTCCTATCCCATTGTACATCGAAATATGAAACATTACTGATAGTATTTTCACCTACATTGAGCAACTCTTCAAAATATTCCCTCCATTTGTCCAAGGGATCAATAGGATTCACCAGCAGTTTTTCTGACCTGTCCAAAATACTTGTCATTTCCTTGTTACATCCCTTTCGAAGTCTGCTAACTACACTCCAGAATGGTTTTCCAGCAGGTTGACCCAAAGTCTCCAACCTGTTTCCAAAGTCTTCCCCAAGATTTCTTCTTGGAAGCTGCTATTATCTGTTTGGCTTTGTTTCTTTCTTCAACATAACTTTCTCTGTCTACCTGAGTTCTAGTATGTAGCCATTTTTGATACCCCTTCTTTTTCCTTTTACAGGCTGCCTTGTCTGTGTCATTCCACCAGCTGTTTTCTTCATCCTACCTTGACACAATACTGTTCCTTTAGCCACTTCTAGTACCCTGTTCCTGTGTCTTGTCCATTCCTATTCCAATGACTGTAATTGACTACATTCAACTAACTGGTACCTTTTTGAGATCGCTGTTATGTACTTGTGCCTGATTTTCTTAGCCTGAAGTTTCTCACTCTTATCCTCCTACATATGGACCTGACCTCGTGCACTTTCGGCCTCACAATACCACTTCCACTGCAGATTAAATAGTGATCAGTGTCATCAAAGAATCCCCTGAATACACGTGTGTCCCTCACGGCCTTCCTGAATTCCTGATCTGTTATTATATAGTCAATGACAGATCTGGTTCCCCTGCCTTCCCAAGTATACTGGTGAATGTTCTTATGTTTAAAAAAAGAGTTTGTGATTACTAAGCCCATACTGGCAAAGAAATCCAAGAGTTGTTTCCAGTTCCTGTTGGCCTCCATATCCTCTCCAAATTTACCCATAACCTTTTCATACCCTTCCGTTCGATTTCCAAACCTGGCATTAAAATCACCCATGAGCAGAATACTGTCCTTGTCCTTTCCTCTAACAACTACATCACTGAAAACTATCCATCTTATCTTGATCTGTCCCTTCACAATGCGAATATACAGACACAATCCTAATTTTATTGCTAGACACTGTCAAATCAATTCACAGCAGTCATTAGTTTGCATACCTTATTGCAACTACGCTTGGTTCCATTTCTTTCCTGATGTAAAGCCCTACACCCCATTGTGCTATTCCTGCTTTGACTCCTGACAGGTAGACCTTGTATTCTCCCTCTTCTTCTTCTTTCTCACCCTTTACCCGAGTGTCACTAACAGCTGAAACGTCCAACCCCATCTTACTTGCAGCCTCTGTCAGCTCTACCTTCTTCTCAGAGGAGCCCCCATTGATATTAATAGCTGCCCATCTCGTTACCATTCATTTGCCGATTCGTATCTTAGGAGTCCCTGGTTTGTCAATTAAAGATGGGACTCAGTCACATAAAAAGGTCCGATTGTTGCCAGCATCATATTTAAAATACCAGGGAAGCAGGTTGCTAGCCTTACTTGCAACGGGTTCCATTGAGTTTTATCCCTAACGGTTGAGGGACTAACCTGTGGATTTGGTAGTCTTTGCTGTATGAACACAAAGGTGACCACGACTCAGAATATGTCCGAGATGCCCAGCCTTATTCCAAAGTAACTGGTATCCCGACTGTGAAGACCACTTACTTGGCCACTCATACGTTGCCCGTAGCTCATGAACTAGGACATGACAACAGGAACCAACACCATGAACCACCCTCAACGCGAAATTTTCAGAGCTTTCATCATAACAAGAAAACAAAAATAAAGATGTGACCGATATCCAGTTACAAGTAAGCAATGTCAGTAAAAAAAAAAATATAAAATTAAAAAAATGCGTGTCTGTAGTTACTCAGATTAAAACTTATCTGGCAGTGCATGATGATATAAAAACGCGTAACGCCAATGTCCAAAAATTAAGTTGACACAATTGACAAACAGCTTTCTGATAAGCTAAGACCATGTACTGAAAACCAGTTCTCATGCATCAATAGAGAATTTCACAGTTGGATAGAGCAAAATGGTAAATATTCTGTCACGTGCTCACAAAGAAAATTGCCTGCTGTTGTCCACGACCCTGTCGCGGAATTTATGAATAACAACAAACACGTAATCAGTCAAGCAGCACAATCTGTTGATGCGCAATCGGAACAGGCTGACAATTACGTACAACCAGTGTGCAATGACGGTAATAGAAACCAAAACACACAGTTTGGCAATGAATACAAGTACATTTATGACGCATAGACTCCGCACACTACGTACTCACAACAACAACAGTATGCACCTCGACATGACACACTGCATTGCAGTCGTGATAATAACCAACAACATTTTCCTTGCTATTCGCCAGTTGAACCTTACAGTAATCATTCTGAAACTAAACATTACTATATTGCAAAGGAAGAGGAGAGCCTCATAAAAGAGAGAATTTCAGGCATTTATACCTGAAAAAAGAACCGTACATCTTGTCATCTTTCTTAAAGCCGTCAGAAATGAATTTCCTCGTACATGGAGAGACCTAAGAGGATGTCATACGTTGTCGGTTATATCCAAGGCGACGCAGCTATATGGGCGTATAATGAAGCCGACAGATGCGTCACTTACGAACAATTTGAGAGAGCCTTTTTATCTAAATTTTGGTCACAATCTGTACAGGAACGACTTCGTAGGTTGATTGTGGATCCTGAACCATTCAATCCTAATCACGGCAGTTTGCGCAGGTGTTTTGAAAAATATCTAAATATGGGACATTTCCTTGACGAGCCAGTTGCAACGCGCAACATCTTCCGCGCATTGAAGGCAAGACTGCCGTTTAATATCAAAGAAAACTTCTCACATCCCAGACAACGAAACAGAGTATTTTTTTACACTGCTCGATTCTGCTGAGATGCTTTGAGGACCAGCGTTTCGTACGGCAAAAAAATTGCTACAATGTTTACACCATGCAAAATACGCAGGGTAGCCAGCCCACTTCCGGCGCACCGACTGCTGTCGGACACGCAAGTTAACAGGATCAACCGCTTCAAATGGCAAATGTATATACACAACAGAACCAACATGATCTACACAGCACATACAGCAGCTATAACACTTCTTATTGTACTGGTGGCAATCCAAATAAGAGATAGCTAAACAGCAATAATAACAACTACTAATACTACAACGGTAATAATAATTATCAGAATGGTAAGAAAAACTTTAAGAGAAATAAAAATATAATTATCAGTCCTCACCAAACCAGCAACGGACATGGAGTAACGACAACTACGCTGCTCAGTATCAAAACACTGTGACACCAATGAAGCAAAACAATCACGCATGCCTGTGGCAATTGCCGCCGCCGCAAATGCAAGCTCAAAAATGGAATGCATCTACGAACCCGCAGGTGAGTCAAAACACGAAAACGCAACGATCGCTACAGTTCCGAGATTGGAATAAACAATACCCAAATGTAAATGTTATTGTGGTGTGCGTACTGTATGACCTCCGGTACACACACTATCAGATTAATTGACTTGTCGCTCTAACGAAGTAGGCGAGTGTCAGCAATATGTCTCGTGGTCTTTTCGTAGCGTGTTTGTCTTCTGCCGTTAGGTCAGACGATAGAAATGCCACTTGCACACTTAGAGTAGCAGATTGACGGTGGCCAACTTTAAACAGAACTTGATTATTTTTCACACACATTTATTATAATAATAATAAGCATAGACATTACGTAACTTGGTTCTGGATGCTATTTACAATTGACAATCTGAAGTTGCTTTGGTCTTGGTACGTTAATCTTATTGTCACGTATCTCTGATACTTGACAAAGTGTCTATACATTTATCTTCATGGCTATGTACAGGAATATGATAATCTTATTAGGCGCAGACTGAAACTTGACTATAGACTGGTACAGACTAATGTAGACTGGTACAGACAGGTGCAGATAAATGCAGACTCTTACAGACTAATGCAGACTGGCTAATTGGAGGTCTGTACACTCGTTATAATACCTCGCGCGTTCAGGTATCATTGCGCGAGTGTGATCTGCGAGGAGAAAAGGTTCTACGTTAGCAGCAATCTCATTGGCTGCATTACATATTAATACGCGGATCGGCGGAAGCAGTATTTGGTCCGTCTCTACGGCAGCGCCATCTCGTAGTGCGGAGACGGACGAGCGCTGTGCCTGCGCTGTTGTGCTTAACGGGGCGCGCTCTAGTGGGAAAGTTGTGTACGCGCTGACTACGCGGAACTATGTACACAACAGTTATCGAAGTAACGAGTGATACTCAACCTCCCTCTGTGCCTGCACCCCTGCAAATGTGACAATGTGAAACTATAAAGTCACTACCGTGCCCCAAGTCGTGGCTGTGGAAGGTTTGGAATACGACGTCAATTTAAATTTATTATTTGACACAGCCACTTCGCAACGGCACAATGATCATGTAACTGATAGTTGTATACAGCAACTATTATTATTCATAAGGTATAATCATGGCGAAAACTTGTCTGATAACTGTTACAAGAGGTCACACAATGGCGTTCACCTACCAATGAAACTGTTTTGGCCTCAACTACTGGTGTTGTGGGTGATATTCCCACTCCTTCTATTCAGGACACAGGAGCAGCTGTTAGTGCCTTGTCCTATGATTTTTACAAGCAGCCCTGAATTTCCACCTGTTCCAGAGAATCCTGTCCATAACTGTAAAATTTGAACTGCCATAGGCCATAAGTCTTCTAGGGTTAAGAAACAGGCATTTGTGACAGTGAAGGTGGCAATGTAATGGTACAATGACCATTCCTCATCGTTCAAAACGTGGTCACTAATTATATTTTAGGTTAAGATGTATTTTGCGGGAAGGACAGCACTATTGACTTCTCCCAACTTAAATGTGTACTTAGAGATAAGTGCAGTGAAATTTCAATTGATCTGGATACGAGGACTCGGAAGCACGATAAATATTGTACAGAGTACAAGATTCAGTTAATACAGGACACTGATGATGGTGACACACAGACACACGCACCTGATTCCGAGTGCGAGGACTCGAAAATTTTAATTAGTAATAAGTTATCAGAAAGCACAGCTGTCACACATGATGAACGTAATGGACTATATGATGTTTTGTCCATGTACATACAGGTGTTTAGAAAACGGCCAGGAGTGATCAACACACGTGTGCGTAAAATAGAAGTTAAGCCTCACCACATTTTTTTTTCACAAAACCTATAATGTGCCACGATCCCAACGACTTGCTGTGTGGCACGAGTTGAAACAAATGTTAGAGTGGAAAATCATCGAACCTTCCACATCACCTTACTGCAGCCCTTTCCTTGTTGTAAAGACACCCAATGGGAATATCAGAGTTGTTTTGGATATTCGTGCAATTAATGAGATTAATTTACTTGTTCACACGGAACCTGAGAATTTCGAGGAGCAACTCCAGAAACTTCTAGATTCTATTTTACTACGATAGATCTTTCCAGTTCGTTCTGGCCAGTCGCAATCACACCATATTCTAGAAAGTATGCTACATTTATATTCGGGGGGGGGGGGAGGGGGTACATATTAATTTGGTTTCCTTCCCTTCAGTCTGAGCCCGCATCTCGTGGTCGTGCGGTAGCGTTCTCGCTTCCCACTCCCGGGTTCCCGGGTTCGATTCCCGGCGGGGTCAGGGATTTTCTCTGCCTCGTGATGGCTGGGTGTTGTGTGATGTCCTTAGGTTAGTTAGGTTTAAGTAGTTCTAAGTTCTAGGGGACTGATGACCATAGATATTAAGTCCCATAGTGCTCAGAGGCATTTGAACCACTTGAACCTTCAGTCTGAACATCAGCTTATTAGTGTTTATCACCACATTGGTGATAAATTTACTGAATCAGTTACTCACTACGTTGGTGACCTGCCCATAGCTGGTAAGACTTGGTGTGAACACATTGATACTTTGCAAAAGAGTCTGCATAAATTCTTACAATTTGGGGTGACAGCTAATCTCAAAATGCCGATATTTGCTTTTATTGACATTAAGTATCTTGGACACATTATTACTGCTCAAGGTATTCGACCTGACCCAGGTAGGCTAGTCGTAATTAGGAATTTTCTTAGTCCAAGGACTGGAAAGCTGCTGAAATCTTTCCTTGGACTTTGTCCTTTCTTTCGACGATTTTTACAACAACAGCTATTAAACAGCAGACATCTATGGAACCTACTCAGAAAGAATCAGATATGGATATGGTCCGACCAGTGTCAGAAGGACTTTGATAGTATTAAGTATGCTTTGATTAACGCAAATATTTTGGATCACCATGATTTTATCTTGGATTTTTGTATGACATGTGACACCTCGTCATATGGCTTAGGCTGCTGCTTGTTTCAAGTTGTAAAGAATGTAAAACAAGAACGTGTGAAAATTATTAGTTTTGCAGGCCGCACACTTCCTGAATGTGAACGCTCTTACTCAACCACAGAACTTGAAACACCCTCTATAGAGCGGACCTTTAAGAAACTCAGTTATTATTTGTATGGTAAGCACACTAAAATTTGTACTGACCACTAAGCTGTCACATTTCTGTTAACTTGTAAGCTTGTACATCACAGATTACCGTTCTGGGCTTTATCTTTGCAAACTATTCCTTTGAAATTGTATATATTGAGGGTGAAGACAACATCACTGCCGACGCTTTCTCTCGTCTGCCTCAAGGCTTGAATGAGTGTAGCTCTGACCTGGAGAATGTGAATGATTACCGTATACTTCTTATGCAGGGTAAGCTATACCATCAGTATCATATCGATTTATGTAGAAGTATGTCAATGTTGCGGAAATATTATCGTCACTGGAATAAGGTAAGATTTCTACTCACAAATCGACCTGACCATTCTCTGTCCAACCGATATTTTATACATAATGACGTGCTATTTTATCGCAGTAATCCTGAAGCCACTACTTAGTGTATTTGTATTGATAAGAATTCTGAAAGCAACCTAACTTGACACACACATTTTGTTTGTGGTCATTATGGTACGAAGAAGTGCCTAACAAAGCTTAGTACCTATTGTTACTTTAGTGGTATGAGTCGTAAGATCCACAGCATACTCAAAACATGTGCAATACGTCAAAAATCTAAACCGATGAACTTGTATACGAAGGCTGATTTGCATTCTGTTCTACCCAGTAATCCTCTAGAAATAGTAAGTCCTGACATAAGTGGTCTACATCCCACAAGCAGTGGTGGTGTGAAATACATTCTTGCATTTTTACGATTTGTTCTCCAAGCATGTTAAACTGTATGCTATGAGATCTGCTACTGCCTTTGCCATCATTCGTCGTTTCTCATGTGACTACATTCTTCTCGTGGGAAAACCAAAAGCTATTTTATCCGACAATGCGGAATACTGTATTGAGTGCAAGTGGCGTAAATATCTCGAAGACAATAATATGAAGAGTATTTTTATCTCAAGTTATAGTTCCCAATGTAATACCACTAAACGTATGTTCTGTGAGATTAGCAGATTAATGAGAACCTACATTTCTACCAAACTTACCAATTGGGTAATATATTTGTCTTATTTGAAGAGATGCACAACAACCTTAGTGTTTATGAAACTCCGTACAGTCCTAATGAGCTCATGTTCGATCGCAAAGAAGACAACGATTGGACAACGCCGTTATCAAAATTTTCTTTTTAGCAAACAACAAACGACGCTGTCTGCGGAAGCCACAATTAAGAACAAAACTTATGCGCGCACTGTGAAGAGGAAGCAGGAATTTAAAGCTGGTATGTTAGTGCTTTTGTGTACTCAAATTAAGCTCTTCAGCGGCGCAACAGGATGTGGCGTCTGCTGTACGACGGTCCTCATATCATTGTCAGCATTCCGCAACCTAATGCACATCTGCTGCAGCATCCTCAAACAAACAGAATTATTGGACTATATGCTCCCTCTGATCTTAGAGCATACCATGCGCAACAGAAAACGCATCTAAGGATCATGCCTAAGTTATACATAACTATCAAATACACGTATTTCACAGTACTTCCACAGAGAAGCTAAGTAGTGTAAGAGTTTTATTTCCGCTGTTCTTGTCAGCAGCAGAAGGAGAAAGAAGAGATTTGTCTTCAACGAATACTTACAGCAGCCACTTAAAATTTTAAAGCAAATTTTATGTTAAATTTTATACATGTGTGAAGAAGATTTATTTTCAGCCAACGAGATTGACTGTCTGTCAGTCTTCGACTACTAACGACTGGTTAACAGGAATACTTAATCATTCTACACCCTTAGACTTTCGCTTTGAAACTGATTGGATACGCATCTCACCACTGAACATACACACTTACGAGTAGCTAAGGCCATGCTTACAATGCACACCTACACTCTTGTCGAGAATATTTTTTGTTTGCTGTTAGTTCATTGCTTTTGTTATTTGTTCACTTGTAGTTGTGCGCTTGGTCTTATTGCTGGTGTGGGATGTCGTGTCTAATCCTCCTCTACATCAGGTGACATCGTTTGCGAAAGCAAAACATAGATCTAAACTTTTAATGATTGTAAACTCTGTAAATATTGTAAACTTATGTAAAGCTGTATGAAAATATTTCTATCTGACCAATCGTACTTGTGTGACGATAAGAGAAATATGTTTCTACACTCCTGGAAATGGAAAAAAGAACACATTGACACCGGTGTGTCAGACCCACCATACTTGCTCCGGACACTGCGAGAGGGCTGTACAAGCAATGATCACAAGCACGGCACAGCGGACACACCAGGACCCGCGGTGTTGGCCGTCGAATGGCGCTAGCTGCGCAGCATTTGTGCACCGCCGCCGTCAGTGTCAGCCAGTTTGCCGTGGCATACGGAGCTCTATCGCAGTCTTTAACACTGGTAGCATGCCGCGACAGCGTGGACGTGAACCGTATGTGCAGTTGGCGGACTTTGAGCGAGGGCGTATAGTGGGCATGCGGGAGGCCGGGTGGACGTACCGCCGAATTGCTCAACACGTGGGGCGTGAGGTCTCCACAGTACATCGATGTTGTCGCCAGTGGTCGGCGGAAGGTGCACGTGCCCGTCGACCTGGGACCGGACCGCTGCGACGCACGGATGCACGCCAAGACCGTAGGATCCTACGCAGTGCCGTAGGGGACCGCACCGCCACTTCCCAGCAAATTAGGGACACTGTTGCTCCTGGGGTATCGGCGAGGACCATTCGCAACCGTCTCCATGAAGCTGGGCTACGGTCCCGCACACCGTTAGGCCGTCTTCCGCTCACGCCCCAACATCGTGCAGCCCGCCTCCAGTGGTGTCGCGACAGGCGTGAATGGAGGGACGAATGGAGACGTGTCGTCTTCAGCGATGAGAGTCGCTTCTGCCTTGGTGCCAATGATGGTCGTATGCGTGTTTGGCGCCGTGCAGGTGAGCGCCACAATCAGGACTGCATACGACCGAGGCACACAGGGCCAACACCCGGCATCATGGTGTGGGGAGCGATCTCCTACACTGGCCGTACACCACTGGTGATCGTCGAGGGGACACTGAATAGTGCACGGTACATCCAAACCGTCATCGAACCCATCGTTCTACCATTCCTAGACCGACAAGGGAACTTGCTGTTCCAACAGGACAATGCACGTCCGCATGTATCCCGTGCCACCCAACGTGCTCTAGAAGGTGTAAGTCAACTACCCTGGCCAGCAAGATCTCCGGATCTGTCCCCCATTGAGCATGTTTGGGACTGGATGAAGCGTCGTCTCACGCGGTCTGCACGTCCAGCACGAACGCTGGTCCAACTGAGGCGCCAGGTGGAAATGGCAAGGCAAGCCGTTCCATAGGACTACATCCAGCATCTCTACGATCGTCTCCATGGGAGAATAGCAGCCTGCATTGCTGCGAAAGGTGGATATACACTGTACTAGTGCCGACATTGTGCATGCTCTGTTGCCTGTGTCTATGTGCCTGTGGTTCTGTCAGTGTGATCATGTGATGTATCTGACCCCAGGAATGTGTGAATAAAGTTTCCCCTTCCTGGGACAATGAATTCACGGTGTTCTTATTTCAATTTCCAGGAGTGTATGTTAATGTAAAGCCAATATGTAATATGTTTGTATGTATTTGTACCTACCTAAAAAAACCTATATGTAACATGTTTCTATGTATTTACCTGCATTTAGCTAAAGCTAAATGATATATGCCCACTTTTATATGTTATCTGTACTTGTTACATGTGTCCATACGTGAAAAGTTATGAGATTTGCATAACCTGAAACAATTTGTGGACGTTTATTATACGTTGCTGAACTTTTAACTACGAGGAAACAGGTGTGCAAGGCCGCATAACTCCAAGATACTATTCATGATGTCTTGCTATTTATACAGACGTGATGAACTATGTATGTTTTAAGTTTGTTCACAAACTGTTAATGTAAACTCGTGTTACGAATTGTTTGCGTAAAGACTGCTCAACGGAAATATTTTCTACGTCACAACTACTTGCGTACTTATGTTTGTATTTCACCTGACAAACTGAGTACGTGAAAAAACTGTCCTATTGAAGTTCTCCGACACATCTGAGTGCATTACAAATTGACACTGCCTGTGCTGCGTCTCTGTATATCTGCATCTCAGCAACTCTGAATAGCAAGAACTGGTTCCCTACTGCACCTACGGTCGCTTTACTCCAAAACGATGAAGACCACTCGACGGGTGGACGAATTTTGGATGGGTCCTCAGGGAGCAAAATGTTCTCGGAAATGACGGACACTCTTACCTGGTCCAAACGAGGATCGTGGCTTCCGAAGTCCTTCTTCCCTGTCTTCACGAACTTATACTGTGGAATGGGAATCCACCAGTATTCCCTCGGGTGATGTACGATCAAAGGCAAAAAACAGTGACATCAGTCTAAGTAAACTGTATAAACAGCAAAAAATGTAAACTGTGCTGCGAGTGATCGCGCACAAGTATCTGTATCAAAACTGCGAACTGTGACATTTAACTACCAGAAGTAATGCTCACCTTTATAATGTTATCGTATGTTTTTGGTTCATTGATATGTGAACGTTGACAAGTCGTGAAAAGACATACATATGAAACAAATCGACATATCAAGCAAAATACTGTCGAAAGAGACTATCAGCAATAAGAATTTGTAATTTTATGTTATCGAATGTTGTAACTTTAGGATTTTGTACCTGTTTTAAATTTAATCCACATTTGTGAAATCCATGATGATGCATCTTGTCTCTGCGACGTCTTTGTGCACATCAACACACTGACAGATTATAAACTATGTGTTGTGTGATGAACTCGCTTCGCAACTGGCGGGCTAGTAGTGAACTTCACGCGACTGCTCATGCGCGGTAGGCGCAATACCAAGATAATTGTAATAGGCGCAACAGCCACATTCAAACATTGAAAATCTATTTTGTGTAAATGTTATGTTATGGTATGTACGTTACATGTGATAGGTATGTGTATTTGCAGACTTCTATACGCAATGTGCGTTAGAGTGACTTGCTCGCCTGTAGGTATGTCCTTTCGCCTCGCAACTCAGGGGGCAATTTAGTCACATTTGAATGCTGAGCCTTTATTAGCAGAAAACGTAATTAAAGTAATGAAATAAAGAAATAATCTGAGGTATAGATATAATCCACGGCTGTATAAATATTGTATGCAGCCGCTGGAAACATCTGAAGATTTTTGACCGTCATATTATCGGCGAAAGAAGAAGGGTCACCTTTTGTTTTCTAAGTCATGTCCAGATCGGACATATTTAATGCACACCGCCATTAATACTGCATTATTTTATTAATACGTTACGAGTTGCAACCAAACGGCACTTGTAATTGCATAATGTAAGTGACTTACTTTATACTGTGTTCTTTTATTTCAGAATATACTATTATTATTCATCTATGTATGTTTTATTTTGTATCTTTAGTCATTGTAAGATTGGTGGGTGACTTGGCATGGCAAAAGGTTCCGTACTTTTAAGCAAAAACGTCGTCCCGTTCGATCCACCTTCGTCTTCGGGTGCTGTTTTTTCACAAAGTGCGATTTAGCACAAAGAAAAGAAACACGGTTAAAAATACATGAACGGAACTTTAACAAAAAAAAAGCCATACTCAAGCGCCGCGATGAAATGTTTTCATATTCATTACTGTAATGTCTCAATCCAGGAACGAAGGAGCAAAAAAAAAAAAAAAAAAAAAAAAATTAATTAAAGTTGTTATTGTAGTTGGGTATTAGGTTAGGCTGTCAGATCGGATAACTTACGACTTGAGGTATTACTATTTAAGCTTCTAATGCCTGGGAAGCGCAATTCGAATCTGACACGGAGTTTAAAAATAGCTCGAGCTATGAACATAGGTAGACAGCCACTACGGTTTCCACATGCTGGAGACCGGAGAACTGAGAAGGCAGAGCTTCAAGAAAAAGCTTGAGCGGTTGAACCGCTGCGCAGGCTGATGCTTGAAGTCGGTAGAACTACGAACGTGTTGCATCTCAGCGTATTTCTGAGACAGCCGAAGGAGTGGCTTCTCGGCGACACCCGATCGCAGCACGTGTGACGTATGTGCGTGCCTCTGAAACAGTCGGAAAAGCAGATGCGCGCCGACGTGCTGTTGCTTAAAGATGTGTTGAACGTCGGCAGATATTTCCTAAGACCAGGGGTTTTGTAAAAAATGTGCTTTCGTCTATGATACAACTTTACATTACAGTAACCACAGGCTCATCAATGTTCACCGTATGGACAGATCATGCAGATATTGTGGGACACTGAATCGAGTGGAGAAAACGGTGGGAATGTACTGGTCTGGGGGCAAGGTATACGTTCCTACATTAGAAGCGCCGGTCGTTCCCTTAGAGGAATTACGTTCTGTAGAGATTGGCGGGTCATAGTAGTTCCTAAACCGTATAAAAAATATGATTCATGTTTTCACATTACTTATTTAGGGGAAGATAGAAGTCTCACCGACCTTTACGGGGCTGGAGCAAGTTCACCGTAAAATCGGTTCCCTTTTACCTCAGTTCCATGGTGTAGCACCATTCTGACATGCTTACTTTATGGGAAACAATGAGGGGGAGGCAACAGATCGTGTCAAATTAACACCGAACGTGGACGAGGTCGCGGCCTTAGTCTCGGGCGCTGACCCCACTGCCTCGAGGGACATTGTCCTGCGCAACCACGACGACTCTGTCAGCAGCGTCGCGGACACGCACCACTACTGTGATGATCTTCAGCATCACATTATGTTTTGGAAAGGGCAAGAAGGATATCATTTCAGTAGCTCTTAAACGAATCTGGCCACTGGGCTAACGAACGCAAACAAAAAAGTGACGTACATGGATCCCTAAGCGTTTCACATCATGAACCGAGAACACGACTTCAACTCGCCGTATAGAATACTTCTTCAGCAATTTTTGATAGGCGTGTACGTGAAGTTAGAGAGTGAGCGTCAATGGCTCATAGCGATAAACCAAAGCAGGCTACCTGCAGGGAATTACGTCTATCTGCAAGACGCGATTGTGAATGATGGCAATGTAAATCTGAACGACTATGGTCAGATGATCATCCTCCCGTCGTCATACGCGAACGGTCAGAAGTACCCCGAAAAAGATACGCAGGGCGCTTTCTCCTGTGTGCGGAAGAATGGTCGGCCGGACATATTCACCACCATGACGTACAATCGAGGCCGGACGGAGACCGGAAAAGAACTGGTAGTTGGGCAGATACAGACAGACTACCACGACATTCCAGCACAAAGTTTTAAGATTAAAGTGCGAAAACTTGTGGCGCTTCTTACGGAGGGGAAGTTTTTTGTTAACCGCAGTGCTCAATGTATTCCATTGAGTGGAAAAAGCGCGGCTTGTCCCTTGTGCACTTACTGCTGTGGTTAAAACAGAATTTGCTGCGAAACCAAATCAATGAAGTGGTATCAGTGAAGTAGCTTGACCCCAACCTGGACAAACAACCATATGATACGGTCACTAAGAGCCTATTCCACGGTCCTTGCGGAGCGATGAACACTCTGTCCCCTTGCATGAAGGGCAGGAAATGTCCCAAAAGTATCCTCGGCCACTTTCAAAAGAGATCCAAACGAACCAGACTGGATATCCGTTGTGTAGAAGTAGAGCGCCAGAGCGCGGGGAAGGTACGATCGCAATGAAAGTGAAAAGTGTGGTGCAGGAAGGCGTACTGAACAACAGCTGGGTTGCTCCTGAATAATTGATGCCCACAATAGAGTATTGTAAATCGGTAAGAGCACTGATATACATTTGAAAATATATAAACAAAGGCTGTGACCAGGTGATATTTATCTTGGAACAGCGGAGCCATGCTAACATCGATCCAATAACGATGTGCAGATCCTTCTGACAAGACGATATGTGAGCGGCAACGAAGCTGCATGCACCGCGGCTATTGGGGTTCCCTATTCGCGAGAGGCACCCGACAAGTATCTAGCGGTGCACCTCCCTAAGGGCCAGCGCGTGTACTTCACGGGGGCCGATTTGCCTGATCGAATAGCGACACAGCCCATTACCACCCTCACTGCATTTTTCCGTTTCCGCCTGATGGACGACATCGCCAGAACTTTGCTGTACGCCAACGTGCCAAAATTTTACACATGGAACGCGTAACGGAAATAATGGAAACGTTGTGTGCAGGGCACCCCGATCAATGGCTGGAAAAGCGTGAAGGCGTCAGATGCCGTGGGCAGTATTTAAACCGTGTGTGTGTAACACACTTGGTGTTTTATAGTGTACTGTTACTTCTGATCCACATCTGGGGCCCCATCAGGTTTCATGCCCTGATAACAGTCGACGGAGAATGTAATGTAATGTATATAATGAATATACATCCCTTGTAGTGTTTAATCCGTACTTCCGCACTAGCTCGTTGAATATTAGCCTGTGAGCATCAAGGTGCATTGTAACTTTTGACATGTCTGTATGGACCACTCTGTAGTGGCTGGTCTGTAGGGCGTGGTGCGTACGTGGTCATGCCGTAGTTGGTGGGGAAATAGTGGAACCACAGTGGACACTTTAACAATATAACTTCCTTATACCTCCACTTCTACGTTGGGCAGGCACGCCTCTCCCCATGAGCTCCGGACGGCCTAGCTGGCGACGGCTGCTACGATGGCGCCTCTCGATGCTGAGTCAGTACTTCGGCCCGGTGGTGAAGCGAGGCTGCGGCCAGTTGCCACAGCGGTTCTTCCTGGTGGAGCGATATGCGAGGCGGCAGCCCCGCTGCTCTTTGCTCCTGGGTGGCTGTCTTGAACCGCACCAAAGGACAGGTGGCGAGCGTCAATTGGAGTCGTGACGCCAAGTCCCTCCTTGGGGGTCAGCGTCGGCGTCGGCAGGCACGGATAGTAGGCCAGCGGGAATGAGGTACCGAGTTCCGTGAAGGACCCACTGCAGTGGCAGACGCAGCCCGGTCTCGAACCAAAGGCTGCAGCTGGCACTGCCCACACTGGCGATACGGTGGTGCTTTGGCGTCGTGGTGCAGCTACTCAACAATGATCGAGCCCACGAATCGAATCACGTCCTGTCCTCAAATTTAGCCTAATTTTTAATTCATTGCTGCCCTTTTGTTTCTTTAAAACCTGGTGTCTAGTCACGTCGGCTCGAGTGTGCTGGCAACGACTGGCTTACTACACAGTACTTTGCTGCGCTCAGCTATCCTCGCTTGGAAACTCACTTATGCATCTGTTGTTGTACCCTACCCCTATTGCTGACAGCCAGCACTGTTAATGCAGTATTCCGCAGCGGCCTCCATACTACTACTTTCATTCACTTACTCTTAAGATTTAAAACTTTTCGTAAAATACTAAGTAGTGCCGTTACTCTTCCCTCTCTCCATGGAGAAGACCTGGTCCCTCCGGTCTTACTCCGACCCATTACTCCACTTAGATTATAATTATACTCTTTACCTTTATCCTAACTTATCTATCCCTAACTATTACATAAGTACCATACGAAATAAATCGGCCTATCTCTTATCTCTTGCCCTGGGAATGCAATCTACCGAAACTTCTATTACCCCTGGATATGGTTTCCTCACGCTGCGTCGCCTCAAAAATAAATATGCTATGCTGAGCAGGAATTGTGACACTTCAGGTCACTTTTATGTGACGTCTGCTATTCCGAGAATGCCCTACATGCCGTTGGATTAGTTCCACAGTTATCCGTCGTTCTTAGGCTGCTATCATTTGGCTTAAAGAGTGATCCAGACATGGCTCGCTAGTGCCATACTGAAAAGTAAGATCTGTTTTGTATAAGATCACTGGTGGTTCGTCTGGCCAGTACAGCTGTGGCTGTGTCACATTAAATTGAGCAACTCTCATCATATCCACTGATTAATGAAACGTAAGTCCTATTCTATCACATCTAGCCCCTTTAATTAGTAGTCCGCTGCCTCGAAACACCAAACGTTTCGCTCCCGTGTGTTTCCCTTGCTCATAACAACTAGCAACCACCACCATGTCACTGTACACTGGATAGATCCAGTGGAGCACTGCTGTCCAAAAATAATGTTTTGGTTCAGTCACCTCCTTTGGACAAAGTTGTTCTCCAGTTTTTCCCTTAAACAGTTGAGGGACGCATGTGTCACCATTATGACCTCAAGAGTTGGGCGTATGGTGACAATCCTAGCTCACCCACACTCATGTCGATCTCCGTTTCCTGCTAGTATCAACACCGCTTCTTCCCTTTCTTGCATAAATTTCCTAACTGTCGCTAGCTTCGCCGGATAAGAGTGCACTGTGTAACACATAAATATTGAGTGTTTCCTAGCTATCGGTAATTTTACTGATATGTACAATCACGCTCTATCTGTTACTACACACACTTCTGCACTATAGTAGCCAAATGGTAAATTGTGCCTATTCGATTCCACTAATAGCTCCAATTCCAATAGGAACTCTCCTTGCACCTTCCTCAACCCCTTCATAAATCGCTCGGCTGACAGCGAAACTGGACGTAATTTACTGTGTAGTGTCTGACGGGCTACCTCCTGCTAATTTGTTAACCAGACCCTGCGTCCCAGATGCTATCACCTACCGAATGAAATAACCTTTTCAAGGTTAACAACGCACATAATACCTGCATACGTGCTTGCACAGCCTCCAAAACCCTGTTCAAGGTGCTAGCTAAGATGGTGGCATATTCCTTGATATCCTTAGTCAGCTGGTGGATGATGTGTGTGTTGCTCAGCACGCCTCTCTCCAAGTTCATAATTTGCGTGGAATGTGACTCTACAGTTACTTGGTACCCTTCTCCTAATCCTCTTGCGGCTTCTCCCCTCTCATTCAATTTGCTCGCGTTGCTTGCATCTGCTTCTCCGAAAATTATCTTCAGTATTCTACCCATACCACCTACCCATTCCCTTTTTACTCTACTAAGCTCGCGCAGAACTACTTCAGTCACCTCTTGCATCTGCTCTTTAAATCGTGCATATGACCCGAGGAAATTTCTCTCTCTGATTCCCACTACTAATCACTAATTCTTGCACCCATGGAAATACTTCTTCCAGCTTCCTGATTTCATTTCGCAGCTCCTACACATTAAATACTAAACTTAAGGACCATTCATGGGTAGAAAACTCCACATCTGTCTTTCTGGAAAACAACGCTCCACTGTCCACGTCATGTATTTACTATCCCGTTACTTTGCCTCCAACGATGAGGTACAGTAATGCGAAAAGTAGCATTCTCCATCTTCTTCCTCTTCTTCGTCTGGCAACCTACGGACAGGGTTCCATAATAGCTCCCTTACCCTATAACGTCAGCTGTCTCTGAACAGAGATCATCTTATTGTTCTACTGACAGGATTACCACGAACAAATATGTAGTTCTACCCGTACAACTACGAACATTACGTCCTACACTAGATAAACAAATAAACTGTACAAAATCGATAAGCATAACTGCTCCCTTGCCCTTAATGTGTAACAAGTCAGAGGTATCTGGACTTCCGTCTCTCACTGCTCACAGTTTCGCATTTTCCTCTTAATATCCTTCCTTGCCTTTACCACCACTTTTCATGGAATCGCTTTTGGCGCACCCTTGAATGATCACAAGCGTCCCGCATGCACATTCGTTGTACTTGTTGGCAACTGGAGCTTCACATTCACCAGTGGCGTAGTTTCGACCATTAGGTATGGTTTATGGTAGCATGTTGGAAATTTCCTTGTCTTTCACTTCAGCATATGTGGGCTCGCCATCACACAATGGCCCACTTTATCCTGCTCTAAGGTCCCCACACGCTTCACTCCCTGTTTCCCCATAGCCTTCGCATTTGCCCTGTTCGACACTTCCTTTATTTCTCTTCCAAAAACTCTGACTGCTTCTCCCTTTCTTCCACTCTCCTGGTCAGTCATGTCGAAAGGTGGCGGCAACTTCTTTGCATACGCTATTTTGAATGGTGGTAACCCAGGGCTTGTAAGTACATTAGAGTTATCTGCGTTTGCGATAAAATCTAGGTACGTATACCAGTCAGAATGATTTGAATCTACTTAGTAACTAAACATTTTCCAAACAGTTCTTCGCACTCTCTCGACCCTTCCATTAGCTTACGAATGTAGTGGGCTAGTCCTCAAATTCTTCACTTTCAGCAAACGACAAAATTCCTTCACGTTTGACATAAAGTTTATCCCCTGGTCCGTTATCATCACCTGTGGCACTCCGAACTTCGGTACCCACCTATTAACTAACGGCTAAGCGACTGCGATTGCCTGGTGGTCTGGCATTGGCATCATCTCGATGCAATGAGGAAAATTATCTATTATTGTTATCACAGAACGATTACCTGCTGATGTTCGGTTCAATGGTTCTAACACGTCCACTCCAATGAAATCAGCTTCTGTTGCCTCTGGCAGTCTTTGTAACAATTTCTCCTTCTTACTGAAATTGCCCCTCAGTGTACACTCCATTACAATTCTTGACTTCTGATCCACTTCATCCTTCCTTTCCACCAATACTTTTCTGGCACTATTCTATTTGTCGCCCAGGTCTGACGAAATTTGTACACGTATCTCTCGTAATGCTTCCAATTTTAAATTGGCCAGCAACACCACTGGTGGGCCTAATTTTGTCTCTCTGCACAATAATTCTTCATGCATATCAAATTGCTGCTGTTTCTTATACTGCCTACATTTCTCATCGGTGTTCTGTGCTGCTCGTCATTCCATCAGATTGTGGTGTAGTGCTCGCATCATTGTTACTTCATACTGGCTTCCCGGACGGGAAGGAGAGCCTGGTCCCCGGCTCGAATCCGCCCGGCGGATTTGTGTCGAGGTCCGGCGAACCGGCCGGTCTGTGGATGGTTTTTTGGCGGTTTTCCATCTGCCTCGGCGAATGCTGGCTGGCTTCCCTTATTCCGCGTCAGTTACACTACGTCGGTGATTGCTGCGCAAACAAGTTCTCCACGTACGCGTATACCACCATTACTCTACCACGCGAACGTAGGGGTTACACTCGTCTGGTGTGAGACATTCCCTGGGGGGGGGGGGGGGGGGCACTGGAGGCCGAACCGCACAATAAACCTGGGTTCGGTGTGGGGTGGCGGAGGGGTGAAGTGGACTGCGGTAGTCGTCGTGGGGTTGTGGACCACTGCGGCTCCGGCGGGGACGGAGCCTCTGCGTCGTTTCTAGGTCTCCGGTTAACATAAAATACAGTACAATACAATACTTCATACTCAAATTCCCTGAGTTTCAATGCACATCTCGTTAATGTACCAGACGTGTCCATCAAGCCTAGTAACCACTTTAAACCTCCTTAAACTTCCTCTGGTACCAATAACATCAGAAGTATGTTATTCCATATAACAGACTAAACATCTCTCTTTCCATTGTAGAATAATTTCTTTCTGCGGCTTTCAACTGTCTTGATGCAAAGGCAACCAGATGTTCTTGACCATCGACCCACTGGCTTCAAACGCAGCCAATATAATTTCTTTCAGAAAATATGGAAACACCAAAATTTGACTGAATGTCAACACCTTTTTTAACTGGTCAGATGCTCCCTGAGACTCCTCTGAGCACTCAAACTTAACCCATTTCTTCAACAATTTCTTAAATGGTTTTGCAGTATCCGCAAATCCCTCAAGCACAAAGTAATATTTGTCAGCGTTGATTGTGAGAAGTGCTGCCCGTAAGCTGTTGAACATTTCTTTTAGACGTTGTCTGTGATCCTCTATATTCCTGGATTGGACCATTATGATATCAAGATATACAGTACTAAGCACCCGCATGGTTTCAGTCCTCTCAGTACTTGGTGCAGGAACAGCTGAAATGTCGCTGGCATATTTTTCAACCCAAGAGGCTTCCTCCTTTATTGGTAGTGTCCCCCATTTTCCGAAGACGCAGTTTTTGGTGTATCTTCAGGAGTCACTTCTAACCGATGGTATGCGCTCTTTAAGTCCAACGTCGAGAAACGCTTGCTTTGCCCTGGTTAACTATCTGTCGTTTCCTAGATATTCGGAATATGCAATGCATCTGTTGTAGTCTTCTGTTCCAGTAACGATAACCTCAACAAAAGTGATACTTCCAAGAACTGTCAATAGACTTCCTTGATATTATTGCAATTCGTACCCCTCCATGCACTATTAGTTTCTTCCATTATTCTATTGATCTATGAACTCTTCCTAAACTGCTAGCAACAACCGTCGTATTCTAAATGGGCTTCGGTATACCGGTGCTTCATTTCCTTCTCGAAGAAAACAGATCCAGGAATTGTAGCAACGCCGGCCGCTGTGGCCGAGCCGTTCTAGGCTCTTCAGTCCAGATACGCCCTGCTGCTAAGGTCACAGGTTCGAATACTTCCTCGGGCATGAATGTGTGTGATGTCCTTAGGTTAGTTAGGTTTAAGTAGTTCTAAGTCTAGGGGACTGATGACCTCAGATGTTAAGTCCCATAGTGCTTAGAGCCACTTGAACGAATTGAATTGTAGCAATTGGTCCACCAACTCTGCTTTTTCTGTTCCTTTCTAATGCAACAAATTCTCACGAACTGCAGCCCTAGCAGAGTGCTGTGCCTTCTTGTAGCTCACACCTTCTGTGTGGCAATCAATCAAGCGCTCCAAGCCTTTATGCTATTTCTCGCAGTTTAAACTGGTCTGTCTGTGAATTAGACACTTCTTGCAGCAAATTAACATTGCCAACAGTTTCCCACAGTCGGAATGTCTTCTCGCTGCGATCCACTTTATGTTGTCAAAAGTCAGGTATGAAGTTGAAGCACAAAATCTAATCCTAGAAACATGCTATACCACTAGATTACATGAGACAACACTTCCACACACTGCTTAAATTTGATTGTCACAACCACAAAATTCACCACTACTGACCCCAATAGTTGTATATCACTATACCCTACCCAAAGTAAATCACGCTCACGTGTCTAATAATACTTCATACTCCCTTCCGTCCACATTGTGGCACATTTCGCCTCTGCATTCGATCTGACAAATTCTATTCCTACCGGGGAACTCCTGCTGGCGGCCCTGGGGCTCTCTTCCAAGTTTACGTAGACTTCTTATTCCTTGGACTGCCTCTACCGTTATCCACATAACCTTGCCATTGACCAGAACTTCCTCTACTTCCGTTTCCACCGAATTGTTGGCGACCCCTGTTACTCCAGTTGTACTGTGGGTTCCGTAATTGGTAACACTGCACGCGCCCCGTTCGAATGCGATTAAAACATTTAATATTCGATATATTTCTGCCCTCATTTCGACCTATCGATTTATTCGTATTACAAAGCTATCTTAACCCCCCCCCCCCCAGGATGATTCTTAGGCGCCCCGTTGGCATCTCATAGACATTTCTTGTGTCAAACATATTAAAAAATCATCGAGCGCTCGGTGCTCGGTCCCATGAAGCAAGACTTTATTTATCAAAAATCAAATGGCTCTGAGCACTATGGGACTCAACTGCTGAGGTCATTAGTCCCCTAGAACTTAGAACTAGTTAAACCTAACTAACCTAAGGACATCACAAACATCCATGCCCGAGGCAGGATTCGAACCTGCGACCGTAGCGGTCTTGCGGTTCCAGACTGCAGCGCCTTTAACCACAGGGCCACTTCGGCCGGCTCTTTATTTATCTCCCCGTTCAATTAGAACTCGTACATATTAACGTTCAGTTTCCTAATTCTATCCGCAACGTCTTCGTCTGCCTCATTATGTTTGCGAGAAAACCGGGCACTATTATGTTTCCTGTATCGTTGGTCCAGATCCTGTCTCAGCTGGTCAATAGTTTCTGCATTTCGCATTGGTTCTGTGCACCTAAAGAATAAATTTGCCTCTCCTAGCAAATTTACCCTTGCGATTTGCAACAACTGTTTTTCTGACCAACCCCCAGCGTCAGCTGACGACTTAAGATCCTCTATAAATGCCAACACATCCTCAGATGCTCTACAAGATTCGCCACAGTCGGATCTACTGCTACAGTTTGAGACTTCAACACTTCTGTCTCGTGATTCTTTCCTCCTAGTTTATTAAACATTACCACATTATCTGGTCTCAATTGAGACACCTTGTGCATTAGTGATTGCATCCCTACTGAACTGGTGACACTTCGCGTCACTCATTTTGCCCATGCATCCATTCCTCACGTTATTAATTATTCTATAACAAAACATTATGTACGGGACTGTTGGTTCCAAGTGTTCCTCTTCTGTCTCATCATAAGTCATGTGGACACTCTACAGTGATAGCCGTGTGCCCGAAAAAGTTACACGTAGAGCTGTTTCAATACTTATTCAGTACAAGGCGTAAGATGCTCGAGTAAATTACACTGAGTGCAACGTAGAGGTACTAAACATTGATCTTCACAATTACTCCTACATTGCGACAGATCCACAGCTTCCATTGGTTTCGTAAATATAACTTTCGTAAAATCAGACCCCCATGATTACCACCACTCAAGAACGAAGTAGTCTCACTCACCCCATCTACGACACTACATGCTGTGACTCGTACAATGTGCTGTGGGTTTCGTATGCCCTCCGCAGTTTACTGCTGCGATGTCGGCCCTCCTGAGTCATCACATTGTATGGACCACTCTGTAGTGGCACCTCGGTAGGAGTGATAGGTGTGTGGTGATGCCATATGTGATGGTCAACCAATGGAAAGCTTTGGACAACCTAACAGTATGACTTCACTACGTTTTCAGTTTTACACGAGGCAAGCATGCCCTTCCTCGGGAGCTCTGGACGGTGCAGCTGGCGTCAGTTTCTGGGACGGCGCCCGGCGATACTGCGTCAGGACTTAGGTTCGGCGGCAAAGGCAAGGCCAAGTCCATTTGCGACAGTGGCGCTCCCAGCGTTGCGACATGACCCGAGGCGGCCCCGCTGTACTTCTCTCTGTGTTGGCGGAGGTGGATGTGTGCTGGTCTCGACTTGCGACCCTCGGACAGATGGCAGACCGCGGCTGGCATGGTGACGCCGAGTCGCTCCCTAAGCCTCAGCGACTGTGGTAGCAGGCATCGAAAGCAGGCTTGCGGGATTGTGGCATCAGTTCTTACGAAGGACCCAGTGCGCCGGCAGCCGCAGCCTTGTCTCGATCCAGAGGCTGCTGCTAGTGCCTTCCAGAGTTTTCGCGGTCCAGTGGTGCCCCGTCATTGTGGTGCGGCTACAGAGGAATGACCAAGTCCCCGAAATTAGTGACCTTCTGTCTTCAAATTCAGCCTCATTAATACTGCGCATTTGTTTCACTAAAACATGATGTCTAGTGACGTCGCCCATACTATGAGTCTCGTTCGAGTGTTGTTGCAACAACCCACTTACTGCATCGTTCTGTAATGCATGGGGCTGTCAACTACTGCTCTCAGCTATCTCTGCTTCGCAACTCACTTTCGCTTCTTTTATTGTGCTGTACATAGCGTGGCTGATAGGCAGCGCTGTTGTCGCAATATTCCGCGTTGGCCTCCATGCTACTTTCAAACACTTAAACTAAAGGTCTGTTCTTGGAAAGAAGTGCAGAGTCTGCTGACGACAGAACGTGGTAATAAGTATGAGTTATAATGCATCAGAATGTTCTATATTACATAAGAGCAATAACCGGACTTCGTGGCAAGAAATTTAGATTTAAATATTAGTGTCTCAAAACTTTATTAAAAAAATGTATTACGTGGAGAAAGTGTCATCTCATTACACAGCTGAAACTAAAAGACACCTATACTGAAGAGTTGACTAAAACTTAAATTTTTCACAATGAAAACGTGTACCTCTCAAACGAATGTCTATTTGCTAAAATGGTCAATGCCTCGGTTTCTTTACTAAAATAGTGTTTATTGCGCTTGCATTTTGTAAATGTGAGAAAGGCGTAAGAAATAATAGATACTTCACTTTGTACAGATTCAGTACACAAGTTTTAAATAATAAAATATGAAACGTGCTGGGAAGTTATATTGCTTATCGTAGGGAACACCCACCCCCCGCATTAACCGTGCGTTAGGTCTGCTCAAGCTGCGTGTCGCTCACTTGGCGGCTGGTTTGCTCAGCTGACCAGCTGTTGAGGCCGTCGCCCGGCATGCGCTTGAAGCGCCTCTCTGCCTGCTGGATCCTCTTGAAGTTCTCCAAATCCTCCAGCTACCTTCAGTCGCTGTGTGAAGTATCGTCTGCTTCCCTGAGGCTGTGCTACAGGCGAGTTAAGCTTAATAAAACACACAACCACTAACACCTGCTACCCTACATTTGAGATATCGCAGGTACTTCACTGTGCTTATTCACGGTGTCTCGCCTAAGAGTCGTCATTATCTATGTTGTTTCGGCGGATATTTGCAATATCGCTTTTGAAACGTCTAGCTGATGTCAACCCAAACAAATACTACTCATGACGTCTTTCATGCGACGCCCAGTGACAACATAATACATAAGTATGTTTTCCATTACAAAGTAAAGGCGTCTTAAAGGGAACTTTTAGTGGTCATTCGACAATACTGCCTCAAATTAGTATAGTGCGACATTCATTTTACCGCTGTGCATTAACAGGCATAGTGTAACACGAGAAATAAACAGCACTCTAGAAGTGCCAGCAACGCCAGCCACCCTCGCCCACCCTGGCTGCTGTAGCACTAATTATTCTTCGCCTTTTACTGTTTCTGTTTAATATTGTTGTGGATGTGCACATGTATTTGTATGGGGAGTTTTCCTTTGCTTGGGATCAACCATTCCTTTCTTTTCCTTACGTTAGCATGTTGTTGTTGTGATCTTCAGTCCAAAGACTGATCTGATGCAGCTCTCCATGCTACTCTATCCTGTGCAAGCCTCTTCAACTCCGAAAAATTACTGCACTGTCTATCGTTCTCAATCTGCTAACTATATTAATCTCTTTGCCTCCCTCTACGACATTTTACACACCACGCTTCCCTCCAGTACTAAATTGGTGATCCCTCGATGCCTCAGAATCTGTCCTACCAACCGATCCCGTCTTTTAGTCTGGTTGTGCTACAAATTTCTCATCTTTCCAACCTTGTTCAGTACCTCCTAGTTAGTTACGTGGTCTACCCATTTAATTTTCATCATTTTTCTGTAGCACCACATTTCAAACGCTTATGTTCTCTTCTTGTCTAAACTGTTTATCGTTACACATCCACACAAGGCTACTTTCCATGTAAATATTTTCAGAAAACACTTCCTGACACTGAAATCAATACTCGATATTAACAAATTTTTTTTCTTCATAAATGCTTTTCTAGCCATTGCCAGTCTACATTTTATATCCTCCCTAATTCCACCATCTTCCGGTATTTTTTCTTCCCAAATATCAAAACTCATTTACTACTGTATGTGTCTCTTTTCCTAATCTAATTCCCTCAGCATCATCTGAATTTATTGGACTACATTCCATTATCCTCGCTTTGCTTTTGTTTTCGTTCATCTTACATCCTCCTTTCAAGGTACTGTCCATTCCGTTTAACTGCTCTTCGAAGTCCTTTTCTGTTTCTGACAGAATTACAATGTCTTCGGCAAACGTTAAAGTTTTTATTTCTTCTCCCTGGGCTTTAATTCTTAATTTTGTTTTCTTTACTGCTTTCTCAATTTACAGATTGAATACTATCGAGGAAAGGCTACAAACCATTCTCACTCCCTTCTCAACCACTGATTCTCTTTTGTGCCCCTCGACCCTATAACTGCCTTCATGTTTCTGTAAAATTGTAAATAGCCTTTCGCTCCCTGTATTTTATCTCTGCCACATGTAGAATATGAAAGAGATTATTCGAATCAACATTGTCAAAACTTTCTATAGGTCTACAAATACTGTAAATGTACGTTTGCCTTTCCTTAACCTATCTTCTATGAGAAGTCATAGGGTCTGCATTGCCTTGCGTGTTCCTACATTTCTCCGAAATCCAAACTGATCTTCCCCGATGTCGGCTTCTGCCAGTCTTTCCATTATGCATGTAAAGGATTTGTGTTAGTATTTGGCAGCCGTGAATTATTAAACTGATAGTTCGATAATTTTCACAACTGTCAGCACCTGCTTTCTTTGTAATGGGGATTCTTATATTCTTCTTGAACTCTGAGAGTATTTCGCCTGCTCACACAAGATGGAAGAGTTTTATCGTATCTGGCTCTAACGGAATGTTATACACTCCCGGGGCCTTGTTTCGACTCTTAAGTCTTCCCGTGTTTTGTCAAATTCTTCTCGCAGTGTTTTATCTCCCTTCTCATCTTCCACTACGTCCTGTTCCTGTTTGCGTAATATTGTCCTCAACTACATTTCAGTTCTATAATTCTGTATATACACCTTCCATCTTCTCGCATTTTTATATCTTGCCCTTTCATCGATTTAATTCAATATCTCTTGTGTTACCCAAGAATTTCTACTAGCCCTCGTCTTTCTGCCTACTTGACCCTCTGCTGCCTTCACTATTTCTTCTCTCAAAGCTACCCATTCTTCTTCTACTGTATTCCTTTCCCCCATTCTTGCCAATTGTTCCCTACTCCTCCCTCTGAAACCCTCTGCAGCCTCTGGTTCTTTCAGTTTATCCAGGTCTCATCTCCTTAAATTCCTGCCTTCTTGTCGTTTCTTCAGTTTTAATCTGCAGTTCATACCTAATAAATGTGCTCAGAGTCCACATCCGCCCCTGGAAATATCTTACGATACAAAATGTGATTCCTAAATCTCTGTCTAACCATTATATAATCAGTCTGAAACCGTCACTTGTCTCCAGGTCTCTGACACGTGTACAGCCTTCTCTCATGATTTCTTAAGCTAAGTGTTGGCTATGGTTCAATTATGCTCTGTGCATAAATCGACCAGGCAGCCTCCGCTTTCATTCCTTTCCCCCAGTCCATACTCACCTACTAATTTTCTTCACTTCCTCTCCTACTATCGAATTCCAGTCCCCCATGGCTATCAAATTTTCAGCTCCCTTAACTACCTGAATAATTTATTTTATCTCATCATACATTTCCTCAATATCCTCCTCAGCTGCGTGGCTAATTGGCATACATACTACTGTAGTGGGTGTGGGCTTAGTCTCTGTTGTAGCTACAATAAAGCTCCACTGTGCTAATCATAGTAGCTTACCCGCGTTCCTATTCTTTTATTCATTATTAAGCCCACTCCTGCATTACCCCAATCGGAGTTTATATCTATATCCCAGTATTCATCTGACCAGGAGTCCTGTTTCTCCTGTTTAATACATGTCGATAAAACGAATAATGCAACAGGCTTATTTGGGAAAGATAAATCGAATGGGCATGTGAAATTCTGGTTTAAAAATAATTTTCTTTGTATTGGGAAACAAACCGTCGGTATCTCTTGACGCTGGGACGTCGTATTCAAGACTTGCCGAGCAGGATTTGTCTGGGCTGACTCCAGATAGACATTGCAGAAACTAAACTGCAAATGTCTTCCAAAACAACAAAGAAAATGCTCCTGAAGACCCACAGGACAGACACCCCGCATGTGAGAGTTAAACACTCTGCACTCAGGGGCAACAGTATGTAATAAATTACGGCCTGTTGAACATGTCAGCAATAAAAAACTCTGCAACAATACATAAAATCATTTCAAACTGTTGCACTGTTCATGAAACAACGGCAACGAATGCACAACATGGAAGTTAAAACACTTTCTCATTCATCTAAATCTAGAATCTCTATTGCCCCAGTCACTTTCTCTTCTTTCTTCATCTCCTTCGCCGGCCACGGTGGCCGAGCGGTTCTAGGCGCTTTAGTCCGGAACCGCGCAGCTGCTACGGCCGCAGGTTCGAATCCTGCCTAGGGCATGGATGTGTGTGATGTCCTTAGGTTAGTTAGGTTTAGGTAGTTCTAAGTCTAGAGGACTGATGACCTCAGATGTTAAATCCCATAGTGCTTAGAGCCATTTGAACCATTTTCATCTCCTTCGCGTAACTCCTTTTTATGTTCTCTAAACGCATACGACCACAAAGTTTACGTTATGTTCTTATTTTGCACGATCCCATGCACAATTTTCATCTTTCTTCCCTTTTATTCCAATCACCATTTTATCCTGGTTCAAATAGATACTGTTCCTAATTATGAATTTTCTCTTCAGCTCCGTGTGTGTTATTTCAAATGGTTCAAATGGCTCTGAGCACTATGCGACTTAACTTCTGAGGTCATCAGTCGCCTAGAACTTAGAACTAATTAAACCTAACTAACCTAAGGACATCACACACATCCATGCCCGAGGCAGGATTCGAACCTGCGACCGTAGCGGTCACGCGGTTCCAGACTGAAGCGCCTTTAACCGCACGGCCACACCGGCCGGCTGTGTGTTATTTAAGATATATTTTGATGCGACTAATCTGCCAACTCGAACGGTCATGTACGTATGTCAAAGTTTTTGAAATGTGTCAGGTAAACTAATTAGATTCTTCGTCTGCCTTCACTAAGCCCTAAATCAACATTTACCTATGTTTGCTTGTCGTGTTTCGTTCCCTCTCTTTAGTATGGCTGCCATATTTCTTTACTGACAAAAACAATCTGGCTTGTTCCTCCTTCTCCTTAAATTCATCAACTACATTTTCCCCAATCACAGGATTTTAGTTGACGACAGCTCCCCATTTTTTCTGATGAGGTGTCCGTATTCTCATGATTCTAATTTTCGTTTCGTTTTGCATTTTCGAACTAATCCCTTCTTCCACATTCATTTCTACTTATACACTGAAGAGCCAAAGAAACCGTGTAGGGCCCACGCGAGCACTAGTAGTTGCCACTGCAAGACGTGGCGTGGACTCGAACAATGTCTGAAGTAGTACTGGAGGGTACTGACACCATGAATCCTGCAGGTCTGTCCATAAATCTGTAAGAGTACGAAGGGATGGAGATATCTTCTGAAGAGCACGTTGCAAGGCATCACAGATAAGTTCAACAATGTTCACGTCTGGGGAGTCTGGTGGAGAGCGGAAGTGTTTAAACTCAGAAGAGTGTTCCTGGAGCCCTCTGTAGCATTCTTCGGAATGCACAATGGACATGAATCGATGCAGGTGTTCAGGCAGGATGCTTACGTACGCGGTACCTCTCAGTGTCGCATCTACACGTACCAGGGTCCGATATCACTCCAACTGCTGACACCCCAGATCGTTACAGAACCTCCACCAGCTTGAATGGGTCTGAGCACTATGCGACTTAACTTCTCAGGTCATCAGTCGCCTAGAACTTAGAACTAATTAAACCTTCTCACCAAAGGACATCACACACATCCATGTCCGAGGCAGGATTCGAACCTGCGACCGGAGCGGTCGCTCGGCTCCAGAATGTAGCGCCTAGAACCGAACGGTCCCACCATCTTGAACAGTCCCATGCTGACATGTAGGGTCATCGGATTCATGAAGTTGTCTCCATATCCGTACACGTCCGTCCAATTGATACAAACTGAAACAAGACTCGTCCGGCCAGGCAACATGTTTCCAGTCATCAACAGTCCAATATCCGTGTTGAGGGATCCAGGCGAGATGTAAAGCTTTGTGTCGTGCTGTCATTAAGGATACACGAGTGGAATTTCAACTCCGAAAACACATTTCGACGATGTTTTGTTGAATGATTCGCACGTGACGCTTGTTGATGGTCCAGCATTAAAATCTGCAACAATTGGCGGAAGGGTTGCGCTCCTGTCAAGTTGAACGATTCTCTTCAGTCGTCGTTGGTCCCGTTCTTGCAGGATCTTTTTCCTGTCCCAGTGATGTCGGAGATTTGATTTTTTACCAGATTCCCGATATTCACTGTACATTCTTGAAATGGTCGTACGGGAAAGTCCCCACTTTGTCGCTGCTTCGGAGGTGCTATGTCCCATCGCTCGTGCTCCGACGATAACACCACGTTCAAATTCACTTAAACTTGATAACCTGCCATTATAGCAGTAGTAACCGATCTAACAACTGCGCCAGACACTTGTTGTCTTACGTAGGTGTTGTCGACCGCAAAGCCGTATTCTGCCTGTTTACATATCTCTGTAATTGAATTCGCATGCCGGTCGGAGTGGCCGTGCGGTTCTAGGCGCTACAGTCTGGAACCGAACGACCGCTACGGTCGCAGGTTCGAATCCTCCCTCGGGCATGGATGTGTGTGATTCCTTAGTTTAGTTAGGTTTAATTAGTTATAAGTTCTAGGCGACTGATGACCTCAGAAGTTATGTCGCATAGTGGTCAGAGCCATTTGAACCCTTTTTTATTACGCATGCCTACACCAGTTTCTTTGGCGCTTCAGTGTATTTTCTATGTATTAAACTTTCTTTTGCATGGGTTATTCTTTAGTTTTCGTTACTATCCCACACTGCTTCAAATTACGATTTTGAATCTGCTCTTATCTTGTAGCCTCACAAGTTAATTCCTGATTCTTTTTTTTTTTTTTTAGGTTACGTTATTGGCTCATGTACGATTATTTGATTTTTTTTCTTCCTGTGTGTTCATTTTCCTTCCTGTATGTCCTGGTATCCTATTTACTAAATTTGTACTATTTACGGTGATGGTGATTCCTGTATCCAGTGATGTTGGAGCTGCTCGTCCAGTATGTTGTTGTTACACGATCATCCCTCTTCTTCTCTCTTCAATCTTCTTTCTTCGGTTACTTCCTTGCGTCGATAGCTTTTCAGTTCAGTCGTAAGACATAGAAAACCACGTCTAATGTTCATATTTTTTGTAAGTGATGACATACGAAGGTTAGTACACTTTTGTGCTGTCGCAGAGGAACCACTGTAAATTGGTTGTTCTTCCACTTCTTCGTTGTCATCGTATCAGAAGATCGAAACATTTCAGCCCTGTCACAAGAGAGCAAACTGGAGATTGGCTGACATTTTGAACGATTTCCACGGACTGTTCGTTAGCTTGATCTATTGTTTGGTGTAGTTTTAATTTCACACTGAACCATTTGCAAGAAACAGATTCACAAAGCTTATTCCTGAGATGCACGTATACTTTAGTAAGTTCTATAGCGATTTGGTTGTGTGACACGTGTCGTCACAATCTGTTACTACTACCACTGTCAAATTAAACTGACTCGCTGAACTGTTACGGTGAAAAGGGGTCTCGAAATTGAACAGTTTATGATCAACACTTGGTTTATCGTGTCCTTACTTGATGAAACAGACCCAACATCGATGAAAGGACCACTCAGAGTACATGAACACTCATACTACCCTCGTTTTCTCTGGAGTTGACCTTATCGCTTTGAGATTCCATTCGGTCATCATAAATGAAAATATATCAACTCATGTTACAAAATATTAAATGTAAAATAAATATTCTTATTTGCACCATTCGGGACCAAGTCCAGACTCATACTTCACTCGACTCGCCGCTCTTCTGACTAACTAGCTGTGCGTCTTTTTAGCAGGTGGCTAAAGGTCACCCCACTCCCTAGCTGACGAGGAATCCCCTCCCCAGCTCTCATCTTGGGTCTAGCGGAGGTGGGTAAGCGTGTGATTCGACACATCGTAGTCTCACAAAGTTAGTTTCAAATTATTAATAGTGGTCATAAAATAATCACTTATCAGATAAGTGTTGGTTTTAGACACTGTGGTGGAATTCGCCTGTAATTACTTGAGGAGACCATGAGCGATCACGTAAAAAGTCTTAAGTCCTCTTCGTCCTTCCTTTATTGCTGAATCCTGGGGCTGGTTGACAGCAATCTAGTAGCACCAGGCACTTTTCATCTGTCTTCTTCGTTTGAAACCGACATCTTTATAGCGGAATCTACATACTTCAGTCGTAGTCTTCCTCGAGCAAATTTGACATTGTCACGCGCTTTTACTACTGTTTATAGGAGTCCCTCGCAAGGGAAAACATTTCTTAAATTCCATTCACTATAGTTACGTAGAAAAACAAAACAAAAAGCAAATTCTTCAAGTATTCCGCTGTTCATTGATAACCTTCACTGCATAGAGTCTATTATTTCAGATAATTAGAAGAAATCAGCGGAATTCTGAAATGAAAAAGGTCATATTCTCGGCTCTTAAAACCAGAGGGAAAGTTCTGAGGAATTTTTTATGTTCAGGATGATAGAAACACAGTTGCAAAATAAGTAAAGTTTGGTGCTGTTAATAATGTGGATGGGAGTTTAATAGTTTAAAATGAGTGATATTTCATGTGAGAATGATAAAATTATTCTGAATTTTGCTCCCCCGTCATGTGCAGGCAAACAAAAGCCGCTGACGTCTCAAAAATTTGTCGAAATTCTATTGGATAATACACTGACGGAAAAAAGTCGCAGCACCAAAAAGGAGCTGTGCGACGTTAACGAAAGTTGGTAGGGGTGTTTCTACGTCTGAAAGATGATGTCTATTCAAATTTATCGCCAGTCTTATAAGAGTAGCTCTAGTAGCATCACTATGATGAGGCAAATCAGGTTTGCAGGTTGTTACCTTCAAGACTGAGTGAGTGGACGTCAGACAAGAACGCCTTTCAGGTGACACACTGAATTTGTATGGGGTTTTCTCATAGGGCTACAAGAAGCTGGATGTCCATTCTGCGATACTGCGGAAAAACTTGGCAGCACTGTAGCTACTGTACGTGACCGCTGTTTGCGGTGGTCACAAGAAAGACTCCAGACAAGTGTCGTCATCTTCGGCGTATGGCTCTGGCGCATCGTACTGCATCTGTTGCAGCAATTTCAGCTATAGTTGGCACCGTAGTGACACAAAGAAGCATTAAAAATCGGTTAGTTTAAGGACAGTTCCAAACCGGACACCATGTAGCGTCCATTCCATTTTCCCCAAATCACCGCCAATTGGAACTTCAGTGGTCTTGTGCGATAACTTATTAGAGGGCAGATCGGAGGTCTGTTGTATTCCCTTATGAAAGCTTCGTAACAGTGATGGCTGTGTGTTGGTTATAAAGAAGCCAGCTATGGGGCTGTAACCAGCCTGTTTTGCGATTTCGTATGACGGCAGGAGCACTCTCGTGGTTAGGCCAAGCACCCACACTGAGCATCTGTACATCAATCTGATGATTCGAACGGTTGTACTGCCATTTGTGAATAGCATTCGAGGAGATGTTTTCCAATAGGATAACGCTCGCTCATGTGCTGCTCTTGTAACCCGACATGCTCTATAGAGCGTCGACACGTTGCCTTGGCCTGATCGGTCACCAGATCTGTCTCCAACCGAGCGCATATGGGGTATTATCGAACGATAATTCTAGCGTCAAGTACAGATAGCACTAACCGTCCCTGTACTGACAGGCCAAGTGCAACAGCCATTGATCTCCATCCTACAAGCTGGCTACCGGCACCTGTACCGTACAATGCATGCACTTCTGTATGCTTGCACTTAACATCCTAGCGATTACATTGGTTATTAATGCACCAGCATTTCACATTCTGACGCTTACCTCTGTCTTCCAGTGTTAATCTCTTAAATATGTTACCTAGGCAAATGTATTCCCGAAATTTCTTTACCCTGCATTAATAATTATTTTGGCGTGGCGATTTTTTCCGCCAGTGCGTGTGGTACTGCGTTTCAACATACTATAAAAATTGCTTTCATTGAGAAACCGATAGAAATCAAACAAGACAGGACAGGAACAACATAGCACTACGAAGCTGCCAGTCGTAATTAACGCTCACTCAGTTGCAGATAGACCCAACTCAGTTTTGTACATGCCACAGAGAATGAGGGCTTCTAGATAACACTCTTCCTTGCGTAATCCCGTGCTGGAGCCAACTTACCGGGACGATTATTTGCGATGAGGCGACGGATCGGCGCGTTCAGCGCTAGTCGTATTTGTGAAACCTTTTGTTTTGCTCCCCTTTAATAAATTTTGGCGCTGTCCACTGCGTTGAATGGCCGAGGAGAGAAGAATGAGGGCGCCGATCCGGTGTATAAAACCGGAATAAAGACAAATCGCGTCGATGTCGGCTGGCGCATACGTCATAATTAGGACGCAGTAAACGTGATGTACGGCGGGCTAGCCGGAGAACGAGTTCGCATCCCTGTCCAATGTTCCGCTCCATCTCCCACACACGTCAGCTCCGCGGTGTGCTGTGCCGGAAAAGCGGCTCAGCAAAGAAGAGAAAAGGAAAAAACCCCTAATGGTGCCGCCCGCTCGAGGGGAGCAAACATATTCCTGTCAACTACATTACAGCCGCTAATGCGGTAGCTTAGAAAATACAAATCCCACTTCGAAAGAGAAAGAGAGAGAGGAGGTAACAGGTAAATCTCTTACTTCTAATAGGATGCCGAATGAAAATTTCTCACACATAAACGCTGCAATTTTAATCTGTAATCGGACGTGAAATATGGCCATTCTGGAGAAGTAGGAAGTACCAGGATGATTCTCCACTAATAGTAAGAATCTTTGATCGAGTCCCGACGCGGTACACTACTATAACTGGTTTCACAACAACTCCCAAACAAAAAGAGGAAATTGTGAAAATAACTCACAAGTTGACCGTGCCTACTCTTCATCTCCAGGTTAGTCAAATTCTGGTATACGCAGGGCATGGCAAGAAATGAAAGTGACGTCCGAATTCCAGATGGCGAAAAGTTTAGGAAAAAGTGGCGTTTTTAGCGGTGATTACATGAGGGACGAGTTATTTATTTTCCTGCAGTTTCCAGGAAGTGGTTGGCGCAGCGGAAAGAGTGCAGACCGGTAATGAGAGGAACTTGGGTTCGAGTCGTTATCCGGAAACTTCTTTTTTTAACTCATCTTTTGACGTTATTTACACCGGAAATAAACCGAAATATGAATAAAGTAACACACTCAGGCACAGCACAATATATTTCAATCCTTCCTGGAAAATTTTTGCTACCCTGCGTACAAGACAGCACTTGCTCTCTTGGACCGAGGATTCAAAATATTGTGGATAACTAAGCGGTCAAATGCAAGGTCTCTCAAACTCTTACGTCAAATTGAATCAGGTGATAGTGGGCCCACTACCAATTACACGAGTGACGAAGAGTGTACACTCCTGACTACCAAACCGACATGCTGTACATAACTTTCTTCGTAGAACGTGTATCATGTGACTACAGAATGCATCGATGCGGCACCTTAAACTGTGCCGCATGCACACCACGTCCATGGTGTCAGTTGTTTTTTGCATTTGACAGCTTCTAGTGGGACGATGGTCAGGTGTGTTCCAGTGTACAGTGAAAGACGTGTAGTCAAACATGGAACTTTACCTGTCACAGGAGTTGGCAGACATGTATTTAATGTACAGTGTGGCAGGATGTTGTGCTCGTAAGGCAGCACAAAAATACCGATAATGCTTGATAGATTCCCGGGAATTATGCCGGAAAATATTTTAGAAACCGCACAGTATTTCAGCGAGACAACTGCCCGCCATCTTCAGGTGCTACTGTTGCATCGCTTTTTTTTTCCTTTATTGTGATTTCATTCTCCTGCCCCATGTGGGGAACATAAAACAGAGTAAGGGGAGAAAATGGAGGTAAAAATACACTGACATGTAGACGTTCATGGGGGACCGTTAAAAAAGTCACCAGAAAAAAAACACAGTTGGCGATTCTTAAAACACAGAGAAGACACTGAATGCGCATGCACAGGATAAAAGTTGCCCACAGTATTAAAAACACTCCGAAACAACACACTTAAAACCCACTTGGAGCACACACGACGAAGAATAAAACTACCAGGTGGGACCTGCCGAGGGAAAGGTCAGAGAGGATGGAAAAGGAGGGGAGAGCATGGGGCAGCTGGGGAAGCGGCGGGATTAAGAGAGGAGGGGCAACCGTGGGTTCACGAAGAAGCAGGAGACACGTGGGGCGGGAGAGGAAAAGGGAAGACAGGGCAGGAGGGAGCGCAGAGACACTGAAAGGAGGCACAAGAGATGGAGGGGGAGTAGGAGGGGAAAGCCGCTCAGAAGGAGGGAGGGGGAGGAGAGGGAGCACTGAGGAGGAGGCAGGAAGAGGGGGTTAGAGTTGGTAGGAAGGGTAGATGTCAGGTCGAAGCTCATCATCCGGGAGGGGTAGACGGTGGAAGCTGTGTTGGGAAAGGAGATGGAGGGTGTGACGATGGAGAGAGGGAGGGACACAACGGTAAGGGCGCGGCAACTGCTTGGGGGTGGAGAGGAAGGGAGACACCAGGGGGTGAGGGGGATCAAGGCGGCGGACAATATATAGTGTAATGCGTCGCTGAGAAGCACGCCAATTTCTACGCTGGCTTTCTAGAACAGCGGAGGCGCCAGCGGTGTATAACGTCATCGAAGACCAATCGTAGACAGCGTCGAATGCCAGAGCCCTCTGATAGGGAAACGGGTCGCGGTCTGTGGAATCGCCGCGCGTTCGCGCGCATGCGGTGTTGGCGCACGATTTAAGCATCTGCGTTAAGGCTTCCTATCAGCGTTGACTCGGTGCGGTTGCTAATCTGCGGCTGACGATTCCTTAGTGCCGCCAAGGCTGGCTCCCAGGCTTTGCTCAGGTGAAACCCCGTGTCTCTGTTTATTCGGTCACTGCTTATACGTATTTCGACCACCTCTTTGAAGATTGGAGTCCCAGTATCTGGAAGCATGCGAGAGGATCTTGGTGTCTTCATAATTCATGCCGTGTCCCGTGTCCAGGCAGTGTTCAGCAACCGCAGATTTCTCTGGTTGACCCAACCTTGTGTGACGTTTATGTTCGTCGCATCTGTCTTTGGCCGTACGACACATCTGGCCGTTATAAGACTTCCCACATTGGCATGGGATTTTATATATTCCTGGTCTCCTCAGGCCGAGGTTGTCTTTAACAGAGCCCAGCATTGATTGCACTCGTGCTGGAGGCCGGAAAACACTTTTAATCCGGTATTCCTCGAAAATTCTGCCCATCTTGAAAGACACGCCACCGACATACTGTAGAAAACCAACCCCGTGGTGTTCTCTGCTTCTTCAGGCTGTTCTTGAGCTTTGGAGCGTTCTGGTCGAATTGCGTTCCGGATCTGCTTCTCGGGCAATCACAGAGTGGAGACGGCTAAGTTCTGCCGATAAGCTGTCCTGACCTGAGATGGCTCTAGCCCTATGCACTAGCGTCCGTAATACACCGCTGTACTGTGAGGGATGAAGAAAGCTCGTAGCTTGTAAATACAAGTCTGTGTGCGTAGGCTTCCGGAACACACTGTGACCCAAGGAGCCGTCTTTTTTTCTACGAACCAAAACATCCAGGAACGGGAGCTCACCATCTTTCTCTACCTCCATTGTGAAACAGATGCTTGGATGGAGGGAGTTCAGATGTTCCAGGAAAGAAGGAAGCGTTGCTGTCCCATGCAGCCATGCCAGAAACGTATCATCTACTTTTCTCCAAAAACATTTGGGTTTCAAAACCACCGTCTGAGGTGCTTTGTCCTCGAAATCTTCTATACAAAGATTAGCTACTATGGGAGACAGAGGGCTACCCATCAGTCTGCTCAAAATACTGGTCGTTAAATAAAAAGTAAGTCGAGGTAAGCACGTGTTCGAAAAGGTGTAAGACGTCCTCTTCCAGCTTAGCTCCTATGAGTTGTAATAAGTCCATCAGAGGCACCCGT
The DNA here is from genome assembly GCF_023898315.1 of Schistocerca nitens. Lineage (NCBI taxonomy): Eukaryota > Metazoa > Arthropoda > Insecta > Orthoptera > Acrididae > Schistocerca > Schistocerca nitens. The sequence continues at coordinate 237,214,013 of NC_064622.1, forward strand.
GTGAACAAAGATACCACATCGAAACTCACTAGTAAGTCGGTAGATTCAAGGCGCAGGTTCTTCAGTTGCCGTATAAAATCTTCCGAGTTTCGAATATGGTGTTCACATTTCCCCACCATGGGACTCAGAAGGGAAGCCAGATGTTTAGGTAGGTGGTATGTTGGGGCACCTATATAACTGACGATAGGGCGAAGCGGAACATTCTCCTTATGTATCTTTGGCAGGCCATAAAGTCGTAGCAGAACTAGTGCTCGTTCTCTTAAACTCTTCTTCAGATCGGCAGGAAGTTGGCTGGATTTGAGGAGAGCGGATGTCTTCCTATGTACGGCATCCGTCGGATCTTTCTGGAGACGACGATACGCTATATCCTGTAGTACGTCCATCATCTTGCCAAAATAAGAACACATCACAATAATTACAGACAAGGCAGAAAAAATATTACGCAAACTGGCAATGCTAAATTCAAGAAAATACAGACTACCCTTGTCAGCATCAGAACTTACTACCGTGCACTCATCGAATCGGTACTCTGTTTTGCAACAAGTACATCGGCTAACCCTCGCCGACAGCAGAACAGTGGAAAGGAGGGTGCAGAGTAGTGGTTGAAGATAGGTTGTTAAACAACAGGTGAATGGAATCCTCGCAGAATGCGTAAGGCACAAGTGATAAAGGACCGAGGGTCCACATATTCTTTCCTGATAAATCGGAACGCACATTAAATATCGAGTCCGCTACTCTGTTTAGACATTAACTATAGCTATAATTAGTAATAATAAGTACAAGTAAATCTAATCATGGACACTTGGTAGAGCACATTACGCTAAGGTAGTTAATAAAGTGCCGTCACAATTTCTCAAGTTTCCAAAAACAACGGGCAGCATAAACCTGTAAATACACTCCTGGAAATGGAAAAAAGAACACATTGACACCGGTGTGTCAGACCCACCATACTTGCTCCGGACACTGCGAGAGGGCTGTACAAGCAATGATCACACGCACGGCACAGCGGACACACCAGGAACCGCGGTGTTGGCCGTCGAATGGCGCTAGCTGCGCAGCATTTGTGCACCGCCGCCGTCAGTGTCAGCCAGTTTGCCGTGGCATACGGAGCTCCATCGCAGTCTTTAACACTGGTAGCATGCCGCGACAGCGTGGACGTGAACCGTATGTGCAGTTGACGGACTTTGAGCGAGGGCGTATAGTGGGCATGCGGGAGGCCGGGTGGACGTACCGCCGAATTGCTCAACACGTGGGGCGTGAGGTCTCCACAGTACATCGATGTTGTCGCCAGTGGTCGGCGGAAGGTGCACGTGCCCGTCGACCTGGGACCGGACCGCAGCGACGCACGGATGCACGCCAAGACCGTAGGATCCTACGCAGTGCCGTAGGGGACCGCACCGCCACTTCCCAGCAAATTAGGGACACTGTTGCTCCTGGGGTATCGGCGAGGACCATTCGCAACCGTCTCCATGAAGCTGGGCTACGGTCCCGCACACCGTTAGGCCGTCTTCCGCTCACGCCCCAACATCGTGCAGCCCGCTTCCAGTGGTGTCGCGACAGGCGTGAATGGAGGGACGAATGGAGACGTGTCGTCTTCAGCGATGAGAGTCGCTTCTGCCTTGGTGCCAATGATGGTCGTATGCGTGTTTGGCGCCGTGCAGGTGAGCGCCACAATCAGGACTGCATACGACCGAGGCACACAGGGCCAACACCCGGCATCATGGTGTGAGGAGCGATCTCCTACACTGGCCGTACACCACTGGTGATCGTCGAGGGGACACTGAATAGTGCACGGTGCATCCAAACCGTCATCGAACCCATCGTTCTACCATTCCTAGACCGGCAAGGGAACTTGCTGTTCCAACAGGACAATGCACGTCCGCATGTATCCCGTGCCACCCAACGTGCTCTAGAAGGTGTAAGTCAACTACCCTGGCCAGCAAGATCTCCGGATCTGTCCCCCATTGATCATGTTTGGGACTGGATGAAGCGTCTTCTCACGCGGTCTGCACGTCCAGCACGAACGCTGGTCCAACTGAGGCGCCAGGTGGAAATGGCATGGCAAGCCGTTCCACAGGACTACATCCAGCATCTCTACGATCGTCTCCATGGGAGAATAGCAGCCTGCATTGCTGCGAAAGGTGGATATACACTGTACTAGTGCCGACATTGTGCATGCTCTGTTGCCTGTGTCTATGTGCCTGTGGTTCTGTCAGTGTGATCATGTGATGTATCTGACCCCAGGAATGTGTCAATAAAGTTTTCCCTTCCTGGGACAATGAATTCACGGTGTTCTTATTTCAATTTCCAGGAGTGTAGTAACTAGAGCGATAGTTAGCGGTTACTTTAGTATAAACTTACCTTAAAAGTGGCGGGCTATCGTCGGAAATTGCCTACGGCAATGGGAACTATGAACTTGTAAATACATACATAGACACAACAGTTACGATAAAGTATTATATTGTAAGGACCACTCAAATTACTAACATATAAAGACGTCAGAGTCAATGGCACGAATTTCATACCGAGGTATTCAACAATCTGACATCTAGCTGGCGGGACTAATATCTGTAACTCCTTCCTATCTTTTCTACCTTTCGATAGAGTACGAAGCTACCGAACCAAACAAAACGAAGATGCAACAAAGGGACAGAAATGAACAATAATCCCGCCTTCACGTGGCGGAATATGGGCAACTGTATGGTCGGATATGGGCGCCAGGTGGGACTGCTATTGAGATCCACTCGGGTCCCATACAGCGGTCAAAGCGGCCGAGCAGTAATAAATGACACACCGTAAGCAAGATTAGTCGGTCAAAATGCACAGAAAGATTAAACAAATGTGTTATTCGTTTGCAGGTTCACTGAGTGAGGTAGAAACTTTCAGTCGAATCCAATAGCATGTTTTAACAGTTTATTTGTTTATGTGACTCGTGAAAAGTGAGGACGAATTCCTATGTAAGTCCAGTTCGTTATATCTACTGTCATGAAACTTCATTTATATTGCCACTCCGTTTCGGATATTTCTGTACTGTACCTGTGTCAGTCTCTTCGAAACTCTGAAAGACTAACAGCCTAGTCATTCCTTTCCGTTGTAGCTGCACATCCCAACCAATACATATTTTAAAGTTATTTTGTATTTGGTGGGAGACCTGACACGTAAACAAAACAGGGCAACGGATATCGATAATCAGCATTCTGAACTGACAGATGATTGGTTAAACGACTAGCCCAAATCAAATATTAAGCTATGAACTATGAATATCGTGTGGGATCCGAGACGACAAAAATGTAAGTGGATGGATACGTACATGAGGACTTTTCTCTCACCTTTTTTCGTGTATTACAGTTTACGAAGTGGATTTTTTCCAGGTATGGGAAACCTTAAACTGTAATGAATTCCGAAAATCAGGTGCAAATCAATTTATTGGTATTACGATATTTATAGGGAGTTAGGGGTGTAAGCGCCGATATTACTGTTGATGACTGAGTAAAGTCTACCGAACAATATTACTTCACTATTTACTGCATTTGCAGACTAATAATTTTACCTATTACAAGTAGTATGTCTTCAGTTTGGTTGGTACATCCATGTAAGTGTGGCACAAGCAAACCGTTAATGTTTATTTTCTCCTGGCCAGTAGGTCAGGTATTGAAGTGTGGATCCGTAGAAGCAAAACGGGTAATCTGTACTGAGAGCTGTAGTCCGCTTTGTGGTTAAGTTACGACCGCATTGAAATCATCAGGTTGTAATTATGAGATGTCTTTGCAGGAAGACCGTTACACTTAGAGAAATAGCTAACTCACTAGTGTGGCTACATGTTAAGATACCAATGATCACAGTAACTGTACCCATTGCTCTAACACTATGTATATCTGAGATCTTTTCTGTCTCTGTTTCTGGTGCTTGGCGTTAATTCTGTCACATATTCCAAAAGAGTACCGGCGGTGACTAAGGCATGCGATTACCAACTGTAATGAATGTCATTCAAATCTGCATCTAAGTATCTATAATTACGAGTATCATAGTCCCCCTACAATGATTAAGCCCAATACCAGGAGCATTTCTTTGAAAAGATTGCTACCCACATACTTTCCCATCTTACTCCTACCCGAGCTTGCACTTAATTTCTTAAGATCTTATTATCTGTGTCCAATACCGTAGTTATATTACTTGGTATCAGTTAGTTTGAATTTTCCCGAGAGTGGGCCCTAAGCAAAAGATGAATACTGATGCACATGTTTTAGTAGAATTTTAGTTATTGTTTCTCCAAAAGCCCTTTGAGGCATGTTATACCAGGGCTCTCACTGTCTGGAATGGTCTAAAGTTCTGATGGTAGCGGTGCCTGGGCACTTCAATCTACATGTCCATCGCAGTCATGCTCCTCCGTCTACGGCATCAGTGGCAGCCATGTGTTATGCTGATCTCATAACAATGGACGGCCTCTATTGTATGGCGGCCTACTGTGGATCACGGCGTTCTGACGTATATTGCAGCAGTGTACCGTGTTCATCGATAGAGTGCTCTATCACTCACTTCCCTTGAACGCATACAACCAACCAAGATGTATCTATAATAAGACAGGCACGGCGATAGTTCCATTTGATTCCATATTCCGAAATAATTTACGAGCTCTGAGCACTTAAAGGAGAGATATATTGCGAACAAACCACGTTTTACAGGGGAGCCGATTTGTTTTCTGCTACTGAGACTACGCTCGAACTTCACGCAAGTCTGGAGAGAATTGAGAGCTTGATTTCATTGATTTATAATTCGAATGCTTGGGGTTTTCAACTCTGTTTTACGGCCACTAGTTATATGACATTCTTTGTGTTCCTCCTCTGGAATACGTGTTGACCCTCCATGCAGATTTAACTGCCGTCGCCCAACTTATATTACACGTACTAATTCGATTACTAATAGTTTGCAGCAGTATACTCTCACATGCTTTGCGTTTACGAAGTATTGCAGGTAAGGTTTGTAGAGGTAGTTTGTTTCTCCAGTCATCTTCTTTTATGGGCAGTTTACAGGAATACATGTACCTCGCCGGCCAGGGTGGCCGAGCGGTTCTAGGCGCTACAGTCTGGAACCGCGCGACCGCTTCGGTCGCAGGTTCGAATCCTGCCTAGGGCATGGATGTGTGTGATGTCCTGAGGTTAGTTAGGTTTAAGTAGTTCTAAGTTCTAGTGGACTGATGAACTTAGAAGTTAAGTCCTATAGTGCTCAGAGCCATTTGAACCAACATGTGCCTCGTCTTCCGGCGCACTGGGTTGTACAAGATAATATTTTACAATATTCGAATGTGTGCCCTGTCCGAGGTCATACCTGAAAATATAAACAGTATATGTGGAGTTATGTTTCGCAAGTCACTACCCGTTAATTTACTGACACTATTTCGTCCTGCTGTTTGACACACTGTCTTCTGACTCTATTTGAAGATGAGAGGAAGATATGTTTATTCCTCCACAAGTGTTGTTACCTTGCTTATCATTTTCATCTCATGCTTACGTCATATATCTAGTAGATGCAGTAAGTCAATTTTCATTGTTTCTAGAGAGGTTTCTGGTCTAAACGTGCGTAAGCGAGCATAAAAAGTACATCCAAAGTTTTTAGAGTACTCTTCTTCAACGACGTATTTTTATTCCTTGAAAAAGATCCTCTCTTGTTTGTTTTGGTTACGGTTGCAAACACTCAAGGAAAGGGGGTGGGGAAGTCCAGAGAGACTGACGAGGGGGGGGGGGGTGACTTTTATAACTTATTCACTTACTTAAAATCTGTACTTTCAGCTGCCATCGTAATGTGGATACTTCAAACGCGTGTCAAGGTCAGACACTAAAAAATCTCATAGTGAAACCGTTCCTTCAGTTAAGTATGCGTTACATATCTGTCCTGTACATTACTTAACGGCTTATGATTTTCAAGACATTCAACATAGCTTCTTTAGGAAAAACTGGTGAGGTACTTGGCTAAACTTTGTTAAAGAGCCGGCCGAAGAGGCCGTGCGGTTAAAGGCGCTGCAGTCTGGAACCGCAAGACCGCTACGGTCGCAGGTTCGAATCCTGCCTCGGGCATGGATGTTTGTGATGTCCTTAGGTTAGTTAGGTTTAACTAGTTCTAAGTTCTAGGGGTTAATGACCTCAGCAGTTGAGTCCCATAGTCCTCAGAGCCATTTGAACCATTTTTTTTTTTTTGTTAAAGAAAATTATGCGTTTCATACATGGTATTTATTCGAATCTTACAGTTGTCAGAGTTACAGCAAAAATCAAAAGCTTTTAACGTAGCTGACTGCATTAAGTTATTAAAAGAAAGACAACCACCTCGTTGCCTATTGAGCAGTGCTTGTTTTAAAGCAGCTGCAATTGATAAGTGGAATTAATGGTTTTAGAAAACATGAAATCGAACCACTTGATTACTAGCGTCGAATGAGCATGATTCTGCTGTGAAGAATCACGTGGAAAACAAAAATGGTTCTGCTCGGGCGGTGGAAACTAGAGGTGAACCCATAGAAGAATTTACTAAAGCTGCACATGAACATAAGAAACGTATAATAAAGGACCAGGACATAGAAATACTCTTGTTCCTAGTAACAATATTGTGCAGAAGTATTTTTGATTTTAAAGCGTTACCTACAACAAATCGAAGTGTTTGAAAACATAAAAATTCACACCAGCACATGTAAATGTCTCAATAAGCTTGTCTGTAAAACAGACGCACGTAGATAAGGAAGCACACGAGGTGGAACAAAAATATACAAAACAATAAAGAAATACTTCCAAACTAATGTGCACTGCAGTAATTCAATCGACATTTACCCTCCACCTGAAGACTAGGTAGAGTATTCCAAATGGCACCCACACATGGTGGGATGATGATAGCTCACATTTTTGAGGTGGAGAATATGGAATGATTTTTGTCAATGAATAACATGGGGATATCATCAGTACCACCATCTTGCTTCTTGGTCTCAGTCATATTGCCGCATAGCCTTTTGCAATTGCTTTTGAAATTAGCAATGTTCAAGTTCCATTGGATCATTGGCTGGATCAACTTGATATCTTGTCAATAGTCCTGTGGACAGGGATTCACAAAATATTGCTGCTTTTCACTGGGTGGTAGATGTTAGATGCGTGCAAATCAATGTATGGCATTTGCTTGTGCACAACTGATGATAGAATAGAAAATCTCTCTCGAGTTACTAAAGTTTTTATACCACATGAGTTATTCTTGTTTAGGGACTCGAAGCGATTTTAAGGGCGTGGTTAGATAAAGGATACAGCGTACCAGCGTCATGGCAGTGCAGGAATGGGGTATTATTAATTGTCATTTGATGCAGCATTTTGGGGCGCCACATTTTGTGGGATGTGGTGCAGGACCGTTTCTAACATTAGACAAGACTAGGCGGCCGCCTAGAGGGGCAAAATGTTTGGGACGGCAAAGGGTGGAAAAAATTATTTTCAAATCAAACAGTGAAAAATTTGAGCACATTAGGAGAAAACATTAAAAAAGAGGAAAAAATTTATGAACCAAATGGTTTTGAAGAGAGTACAGAATAGTTACTTAATACCGGCAAAATCTTTTTTTACTTTGACGGTGGTGGATGAGATTTTTCACTTACTCTAAGAATATTACAGTTAAAACAGGAAATAAAGAACAACACGACTACCCAAATGACCTAGTTTAATGCTTCAGCACATTATAACATCCTCGATATATATTTTTTTTTATTACCAGTGAATTATGAACGTGTGGAAAATTACGTAATTCAATAATATTCATTCAGTTATGTAATTATTTCTTAAAAAGATGATAGTTATGTAAAACAGAGACAATATTTGTCTCACATTCTTTGTTAATCCATGTCATTCTTTTCTTTTGTTTTGTATCCTTTTGTCGTCTTCTTCTGATGACGCAAGACACGAATCGATTTGAGGTCTATTGAATGAAAAACATTTAACGTAAAATTATTGTACTTTTATGTTCATATGATGGTAAAAAACAAATAGAGCCAAATGCGTTAAAACTATTTATCATTAATTATTCAAAAATCACTTCCTCTTTTAATTATAATTTTGCATTAATTGTTTTATAATAGCTGCAAGAAGCCATTGTTAGTTGCGATTATATAGCAACTTCGTGTGTACTTCTAGTCGAAATATCAAGGGTTTGTGTTAAACTAATTTGCAAACCAGTATTAATACTGTTTTTGGTGGCATCATTTTAAATGATTAATTACTTATTGAGCAAAGGAAAATCTTAATTAAAGAAGAACTCCTCTATCTTTGGTTGGCCGCCATCTTAACTTTTATCTCAGTCCCAAATTTAAATTACTTGAAACTGCAAACAAAATTCCGATGTGTAAGAATTAAATGTGCACCGATGGTACTGAACTCTATTTATAAAATTAAAAAATAATAATCGAATCAGACTGCATCTTCTAAGAACAGTGCTGATGTTATTTATTGTAGAACAAAATTTCATTGCTGATGTATGAGGCCAAAATTATACTACGCACGAATCACGGAAAAGTATTTCTGGTAGCATACGTCAGTGTTGTGTGCGGAGGTATTCTGTGGTTCCTTTTCATGATCAATTTGCTAAGAATAATTAAATCCATCGAAGACAAAAATTATTAAATCTCTGATGTACGATCTCTAATTTTAGTGATGTGAACACAACTTACAGTCAACATTATTACACTATGTCAGGTGGAATTCTTATGCAATTTGAATAAAATAATTATCCGGGAGAAGTTGTAGTATGAATAATGAATTATAAATGTGTATAATATTGTCAGTATCTTTTACAAAATCAAATCAATGCAACTGCTAAATAGCAGAGTGAATTCAAACCGCAGAATACCATAGAGTATCACATCACTCATATTCATTGCATTTTTCCATGTTGATGATACGCAAAACCGCCACTACGTCTACCATGAGTACAACATTATTTCAAAATTCAAGGAAAAATTTATTGGTACCAGAAAATAGTATCACACCGTTACTTGTCCATTTTCTTGAAAATAAATATAGTAGATAATTGATGCTAAATTTGTTTGCACTGGTATATTCTTTTGAGTTACAGTTCAAAATTTCCAGCACATTCTTCCTATTTCAATTAATCTGGGAAATTTCTTAAATCTAGAACACTTGTTGTCCTCAATCCGTTTTAAAGGAGTTGGGGACAAAGCATGATAACTGAGGACTGTGCCTAGAAAACGGGGAGGTTTGATCACCTTAGTTCTGTGATTAAAAGTGTTATAGGAAACTTGCATTGTGGTCCTGTTGGATGTTGGTGGTAGTAGAGGGGAGCGGGGAGTATCGGGGAGATCTATGATAGTAAAAAGGAGGGTGTGTAATTTTTCAGTTTTCTCCTGGTGCACGAAACACCTTTGCAACGGCCCTGGTGTGGAGCATGTTAATAGAAACTATCCAGCGTATTCCGCGGTATAGCACTGAAACATAGCTGGAAGGTAGTCGAGGAATTCAGACTGCAAGCGAGAGCTCCAAAGCTACACAGATGAGTCAAAATATTAAGGCCACCTGGTCAGTAGCGTGTTTGCAGACCTCTAGAACACCTTATAGGAGCGTTTCCGGATGGCATGGTCTCCAGGTCCTTGTTAGGTTTCCGGAGGTATGGCGCACCAGATGCTATACACAGGTCACTCAGTTTCCGTAGATGGTACGTGTGTGCGGAACGAGCGTCCAATAACGTCTTTGTGATATCGGTTTAAGGTTTGTCGAATTCCGTGGTCAAGACGCCAGCGTGTGATCATTACCGTACCTCTTAATCCAGTGTAATACCATTCTAACCTAGTGACTCGAAAATTTATCCTGCTGGAAGATTCCATCCCTTTTGGGAAAGACATAAGACTGAAGGAAAACAGGCAGTAACGTTTTCGTAGTGCAAAGCTGTCATGGTGCCTTCGATTACTATCACAGTGTCCATGGAAGCGGCCCGGGTTCCCGGGTTCGATTCCCGGCGGGATCAGGGATTTTCTCTGCCTCGTGATGACTGGGTGTTGTGTGACGTCCTTAGGTTAGTTAGGTTTAAGTAGTTCCAAGTTCTAGGGGACTGATGACCATAGATGTTAAGTCCCATAGTGCTCAGAGCCATTTGAACCATTTTCCACAGAGGCGAAGGTAAATATCGCCCGCATAATAATACTGCTGCCGTCGGCCTGGTTCCATAGCTTAGTGAATTTCCAAGAAACCTTCTCGCCTGGATTACGACATATCCAGACAGGAGTACTGACCTGCTGCGATATGAAATGTAATTCATCCTACCAGGTGATCGCTCCCATTAACCCATTGTTCCCACCGTATTATCCACGTAGCAACACTTAGGGTTTGTCGCCTGCGAAGCCTTACGTTCAGTAATGTGTGCTTAATGTTGTTCTCGGAAAAAACTGTTCCTTTTTCAGCATTGTAGTTTGTCGCCACGTCTGCCACAGATCGATGCCTATAACGGTACACACAGCGGGCAAGCCTCCGACTCCCCGTTCCATGATGAAGCATGGACGGGCTTTAACCAATTTCCATAGATGCTGACGCCGTTAATCTGATTACATTAGACTCGCTCAGCCGTGTCCGAGTTGCTCGTTCCATTCTGTCAAGCCATAACAATCCGAGCTACGTTAAATTCACATATGTCTGTAGATCTCCGCACTGGTGGACCAGAATCGTCGCTAAAACGATTTAAATTTTGTCCGCTGTCGGTTCATATACTTGACTTACCACGTGTCAGGTGTCATTCTATGTCGCGATGGTCAGTGCTCATAAGGAATCCACTGTTGTAACCAAGAAAGTGGACTGGGATAAATAAATGGTGTTCATAAAGTTTTGACTCATTGATGTAGATACTTAAATGGATGTACGCTCAGTGGTGGCTGGCACGTAATCCGAAAATACACTGAAGGCTTTTTATAATGTTTATTTGTATTTATCTATTTATTTTTGAATTCGTTCAGCGGACGCTTAAGCGCTGGGGTAGTGAGCTGACTTGACATACCATCGATACTTTATTGACAACCCCTATGAATGAATATAAAGAAATAGAATTAAATTTTATTCCACCTTTCTCGTATTCCGTATACAAGCATGTATTAATGTAATATTATAACTGCGATACTGTAAAACTCTTAGTTCATTGTCTTCTATACTGTCGGAGATACAAAATTTTACCTAAAGCCCATAATAACTTTTCAGGTACTAAAAAATCAGATATAGCGATTGTAACGTAATTTCATACGGAACTATAACCGGAATTATCAGTACTTGTATTTTTTTTAATCTTCTTTTCTCTCGCGACAAACAGCTTGCTGGCATAAACGTAATCTTTCGAAAATTATTATTTGATTGCATTTTGTCTTCTCAGTGATGTCAGAACAGTGAGAGACGGGGTGGAAAACATACGTTTTATTTTACTGAAAATTATGTGGAAAAATTTCAATGCGGTTATGAGTCAAGTGACGTATGTCCAGGGTGCATGCTTTTGTATAAAAGCAGCCAGAAGGAAAGTCAGGTGTTAAATGAATCAGTATTTTATTCCTAGGCATAATTCGGGCTCTGTTTTCATTTTATTTAAATGAAGTATCGTAAATTCAGAAATTGTTTTATAAATTGTTTCTGTAATCCTCTTCTACTAGTTAAGAATGAGCACCAATAGTTGGGTGTTAGAACTTTTCTCATTGGATGCTCAAATCATCATTCAACAGAATTAAGCATTCATCTCGATTAGCATATTGCTTTGTGCTGATGTTCAGTGTCTGGAGGAGTTGCTCGGTAGCGGTATCACTGTGCAGAACATTTTGATCCGCACCACAGAAATATATTATTTGTTTATCCAGTTCTTTTGCCGTAAATATTAAGCGAATACAGCTGTATACCTTTTAGGGAAGCTCTCAGAAATCTAAGTGAATCTGTTTCGAAGTTAATTGCTTGTGAACTTTTTATCGTACAATAAATCCGCGTGGTATGTTTCGAGAACATTCTCGGAACTTAAATTTGAAAACTTCTTCTGAAGAAGATTACTGAATGGTTGGACGTAGTAACTCGCGAATAGGTGTGAGTCAGTGACTGTGCAGAACGATAAATGTATTCGGGTGGGGCCGGCCGATGCGACCGAGCCGTTCTAGGCAGTCCAGTCTGGAACCGCTGGACCGCTACGGTCGCAGGTTCGAATCCTGCCTGGAGCATGGATGTGTGTGATGGCCTTAGGTTTATGTACTTCTAAGTTCTAGGAGACTGATGACCTCAGATGTTGAGGCCCATAGTGTTCAGAGCCATTTGAACCATTTATTCGGGAGGACTTGTAAGATTCTGGCTGTTTTCATGTGTATACTTCTACTGCAACAGTAGTGAACTGACGATGATAACAGTTCCGACAGTAAATATGGACTTGATAGGTATTTAAAGTTTGTTTCAGAGGTAATAAAGACTAATTAAGTGAACTTTAAAACTTTCACGCAAGTTACTAGAATCCCGAGTGCGCAATAGCTTATAATGAACATACGGATACTGCCTCGAAGCTTGAGTTATGAGGCCACTGTTCGGTAGCTATCTATCCAAAGTTTCTTCGGCTGAATCAGTATCACAGTATCAACAAAGAATAAAGGGGATAGGCCCCGAAAAGCCTATTGAGGAAGACCGACTGAAATGTATGCGCAGAAACCCCCTTCCTGGACTTTGAGATCGAACAGGTGTAGAAAGGTAATGAAGGCCAGAAGCCTCCCCGCCACAAAACGGCATCTTAGAAGAAAAAGCGGGAGTCGATATGGAAGACGTACGGAACTTGATTTCACAGTCATACTTTAAAAGAGTTTTAGAAGACTTGAGTTCAAATAAAGAAGAGGGGTAAGTAACATACATTCGACATTTTTCCGGTTACTAGGAAAAGTGGTAAACAAACGACATTTCAAGTTGACGTATAGTTCCTGTAAGTGTAATGACATGTTATCAGATTTTCCGACAAAACATAAGGTAAAGAACTCCGAAGGTAGCAAGGTAGCTATCGCACTATAAGCTTACCAGTTCATGCAGCCAAGCTACTGGCAAGAATAATATACGGAAGAAGAACAAAAAACAAAACTGAGAGTTCTTTAGGTGATGATCGGCTCTGCTTTAGGAAACTAATAGAAACGAAAGAGGCAGTTCTGCTCGATAATGTAAGCGAGACTGAAAAAAAAAAAACGTAACACTTTCACTGAATTTGTCGATGTAGAAAGACGTTCGACAGCGTGCAAAAAGTGCAAGATATTCGAAATTCTGCAAAAAATTCGAGTAAGCAACAGGAGAAGAGGGCAAGATATTATGATAAGATCAAGAACTTAGTGATCCTATGCAAAGGATTATAAGAGAGAGCTACAGTTTGTCAATTCTACCGTTCAGTCTGTCTATCGAAGAAACAATGACGGAGATAGAAAAAAAAGTATCAAGAACGGAATTAAAATCAGTAGTGAAACGACATAAACGATAATAGTCGCTGATGTGACCGCTATCCTCAGTAAAAGTGGAGAAGAGATACAGGAACTGTTGAATTAAATGAACCGTCTAATGGCTATAGGGTACTGGCTGAGAGTAAACTGAAGGAATACGCAGTAATGAGGACTAGTAGAAATGAGATTAAGCGGGATATTTAACATCAAAACTTGTGACCACGATATAGTTGAAGTTAAGAAATTCTGCTTCCTTGGAAGTAAAATACCCTGTTACGGAAAAGTAAGGAGGACACAGGAAGCAGACTAACAGTGGCAGATCAGCATCCCTGGCCGAAAGAAGTATACTGATATCAATCATTGGCCTCATTCTGTGAATGAGAATTCCGAGAATAAATGTGTTACATCGTAGTGAATCGTGGACTGCGAGAAAACTCGAAAAGAAGAGCATCGAAGCGTTTACGATGTTAGGCTGCAGAAGGACGTTAGAAAACCAAGCGGACTGTTAAGTAATGATGAGGTTCTCCACAGAATCGGTGAAGGAAAGCTTAGGTTTGGTTTGCATGTTAACTATTCTTCGCATGTGCATACTTTATGAAACGTCTTTTCTGTATTGTCATAACCCACTCTTTGGAAAGTACCTCTTTGAAGTCGTATAAAACAACTTAATTCCTTGTACAGTAAAATACATTATTTTGTGTCTCCTACAAAAATCTAACATGTTTCATCAAAAAAAGCTACAACTACATTTCATGAATCAAACACCTTACGCGTATTGGGACACCAATTTTATAATAATTCTTGCTACTGCGATTTTAGAGTGTCTGTGGTTATCAGATAGTATTTAGCAACCCACTTGTGGCAGGTAACAATTACTGCAAATAAAGTAAAACAAACCATAAAAATCTCGTGAACGGATATGTAAATCATAACAGTGGAGCAAACTGTGGAATTTGATGGAAAAAGAGATTCAGAAGCCAGAACTACATATTAGGATGGTGCATAAGTTCGTATCGTTGTTCTTTTGCTTGTTGGTATTGCAATTGATATGAGTTTATTTATCTAATGATAATTTTTTATTTGCTATTCACTAATGCTGTTTGAGTTAGCGTTTGTTGTATTGTCATTTGGATGTAGTGAGTGCAGCTGTGGACGCTAGAAAATGGAGTGCCAAGCGGAGAAATAGGAACGTTTCCGGCATATTCTTCTGTTTAAGATTAGTAGAGGGGTGACAGCAAGGAGGCAGTCAGAAACATTTGTACGGTGCATGGGGATAAAGCCATTGGACAAAGAAAGGCAAGAAAATGGCTTCTTCGTTGTAAGGAGGATCGTTCTGACGTTTGTGACATTCGCGCTTAGGAAGACCTTCAGGGTATGACGAAAATCATCTATAGGCATAATCCCAATGTTCCATGCCGGTGTACTCTAGAACTGACAAATGTGATGAACTGTGATCATACCACCATCGTGCGACATTTGCGTGCAGTGTGGAACGTTAAAAAATCGGGTATACGGGTACCGTATGCTTTAAGCTAAAATCACAGAAATCAGCGGGTTATCTTATGTACATCACTGCTTGCTCATCATGACTTGGCTCGTGAATAACACCGACCAGTCCTGTCCTGTATCGTTACTGATGACGATAAATGGCGCCTTTACGCTAACATAAGGGAAAGAAGGGGATGGTTGCCCCTAAGCAAAGCAGTGAATCCCCGCACAAAGACCTGCGTGCATCCACAAAAAAATCAAATGGATCTAAGCACTATGGGACTTACCGTCTAAGGTCATCAGTCCCCTAGACTTAGAACTACTTAAACCTAACTAACCTAAGGACATCACACAAATCCATGCCCGAGGCAGCATTCGAACCTGCGACCGTAGCAGCTGCGTGGTTCCGGACTGAAGCTCCTAGAACAGCTCGGCCACAGAGGCCGTCATCGACAAAAGGTAGTGTGATGTACTGCGAGTTTCAGCTCCGAAGTGTAACCATCACGGCTGATATTCCTTGTGAACAGCTGAGACGTGCTTCAGACGCTGTCCATGGACAGAGGCCACGATAACACCCACCAGTATTATGCTAGACAGAAGAAAAGAGCATTATACAGGTGTTACTCAGCCATGAATTTTCACCTTCTCCGCCTCTCTATCGAACAATCTTCATGGAACCCCTTTCCGAATGAAAAGATGCTCCGAATATGGGTTCCCATTAAAATCATGTGATTTCTGCAATCACGAAATCTGAAAGTCACCCCAGCGTTTGCAGACTGTTGTAAATAGTGAAGGGGAAAGTATTATAGGTGGATAAAGTATCTTTCATGTCTATGTGACGTGTTCATCAAACTTTGGAAAAAACTTTATGAACTTACGCACCAACTTCATAATTCTGCGCAATTTTTCTGGCCTTGTTCCATACATTTTCTCAGTGATAATGAGTAATCATCTATTGCAAATTGAATAACATCAGTTTTACACAAATTCAAAGCGATTAGAGGAACTTCTTTTTCAATCACGCAACCAGGAACTTTGGTCAGATCGTATTTGATAATCAGCTTAGCTCTGACAGCGATATTTATATCCTCTTGCTTATGTTCAGTCTATACAGAAAGGTACTCGCTTACTAACTCATCTTCTACGTTTAAACCAAACTGTTTCACAAGAGACAAAACACACACACACACACACACACACACACACACACACACAGGCATTACACTACATTGTCCCGTATTCACTTAACTACTCTTATTTCACTGGGATGTGAGTGATATGAACCCATCGTTGAATTACGATCCGCTCTGATTTCTTTCATAGGGAAATGAAGACTAAATAAATTACATGGAAATTGCTTAAATATGCACATGGTCACGGCCTTATCGTATAAATAAATCGTGTGTAAATAAACACAAGCAAAAAACCAGTAAGCGTTTCGTTTTTACGTCTCAGATTTGTAAAGCTAGGCGTCTCGTCCATTTTATATTACCTTACGCCACACGACTTTAAGGCTAGGCAGCAGCCAGTTCCACTGCAACGATCAACACGATGTCTGTAACGCGGATATCGAAAGGCTGTGGGGCGTTACCTTCCAACCTCCAGAAGAGACGGCAGCTGACTGACAGGGAGCATGGACGGAAGAGCCTTTCCGTCATGGCGATAAAGACACGAGTGTAAGAGCTACTCTGGTTTTGAGTGCGGCATAATTGCCCTGGAAGTCACTGGTAATTTTACTGCTTGCTTTTGCACTTTGTTTGTCTGTGCTTTAGTAAGTTACACAGGCTGCCCCAGAAGAAATGAACAGTATTCAGGGACATGATAGGAAAGACCCCTCGAAGCAATATCATTTACTAATTTAGACTCTAAAACATATACCTTAAAAGCTATGATCACATGTACAGTAGGAGATACGTGTTTCCTAGCAGCAAACACGAAACAGTGATCATAGCTCATAAGTTATGCACTTTAAGAGTTCATGTTTGTTAGAAAATTTATGTTGTTTTGATCCATACTACCACCTCACAAAATATGAACAGCCAAGAGCATCCAGCAGGAGAGATTTCTTTCACAGCATCGAAAATGAAGAAGTGGTCTTTCTAAATTACTCTTGTTTAGAGCCCAAGATCATTAGACGATTTTGCTTCGAATGACCGTTTCTGTCTTACCCTTGAACATCGATCATTCCTCGTGGAACGTCCTCTGTAATCTACTGCAGAAACGACAAAGAAAATGCATAAACGAGCAGTAAAAACTCAAGGCTACTACGGTACTCTAAAAAGCGCAAGTAACTCTTTGCTCTGCTCTGTTTCACCATAACGGAAACTCTCTTCTTTGCATATCGACGGTGCGCAGATGGACAAACTGCGTTGTCTTGCAACTGCCTACATGTAATAAATGACGCTGCTTGCTGTTATTTCATTACCTTTGCCCTTTTTATGCGAGGTCTAGCACCAGCTAAAGTTAACAGGTCTCTCAAACTGGAATGCGAGTCTGAAATACTGTTCTTTTAAAACATGTGTATAGCAAATGGGTTGTGGAGGTTTAATGTGTAATAAATTTCATCAGAGAAATATACACAATGTGAACAAGGTTGTATTACTGATCGTCGTTACCATAAGAAATGTTTCAAATGGCTCTAAGCAGTATGGTACCTACCATCAGAGGTCATCAGTCCCCTAGGCTTAGAACTACTTAGAACTAACTAACCTAAGGACATCACACACATCCATGCCCGAGGCACGATTCGTACCTGCGACCGTATCAGCCGCGTGGTTCCGGACTGAAGCGCCTATAACCGCTCGGGCACAGCGGTCGGCCGTTACTGTAACGTGAACGCCAAACATAAAGCTCTTCCTATTACTTCTTTAGTCAAGAACTTCAAACGTTCGTAGAACTGACTCTTTGAACAAAATTTACATTCAGTATTTTTAGATTAGAAGCGATGAAGAGTGATATATAGCTTTCCTCAGTTCATGCATGTATGAGGTAATGATACAACAGTACCAAATAGTCAATCAACGCAAGTTATAAATATTTCTAAAACAAAACTAAAGCACGGCAGTCCACTTTCTGTAAAGCTTGCGGACGTGGTGGAAAAATTTTTTTAAACATTTCCCAAATTAGAGAAACATCATTACGAAATCAGGCCTCAGTACCAGCATACATGTCTACTTCAAAAGACGCACGGCAACTAACTCTCTCTCTCTCTCTGTCTCCATTTCTATCTCTCTCGCAGATTGTCTACCTGACTATAGCATAAACTTTGGAATCCAGAGAAGCTCCTTCACACACGCACCTCGGTGATCTCTATAGGCCTACGGCACAGTCACGACACTTCGGCTCCTTTTTGTTACCCACCGTGATATCAGTGCGCCAAGACGCCAGTAAGCGATACTTATGAGTACGATATAGAATGAATGTGAATACTGTCTTTTATACTAATTTGTAACATTGCTGATATAATATCGAGCGTTTGTAATGCTATAAAAATTGACAATAACTAGAAAGTGACAGAAGTGACACCATATTTGTAATCCGTTAGTTTTCTAATAACATGAAAGGGGGGGGGGTGTATGTAATGGTACATTGCATTACAGGATATTTTATTTGTGGTTCTCTTATAACTTATACATTTTTACTGAGGAACATTGTTTCTCTTTAAGAACAGAAACTTACTAGTAAACACCAGAAGACCCTACCATTTGCAGAAAGACGTTGTCTATTGGCTCAACAAGATGACGTTCTGTTCGCTACACTATCAGCCAAATCAGTGAGTGTGGAACATAGGAAACATGTATGGAAAATAACACCTACATTATTTAGCGTACCAAATAAACCACCACACCTGTAGCTGAACGGAGAACCACACAGACATCATGATAAAAAGTCAAAAGCAACAAAACTGTATCCCAACATAGAAGAAACCAATTGCGCAATTGTTGCTACATCCGAGTCCCAAACGTGAAAAATCTTCACCACACTCGCTTCTGAATCAAAAGTTAAGTTTGTCAGCCATGTTTTTTCTTCTCTTCAATCTGAGATGAAGTGCTCTCTGTTTACGTAGAACTTTTCTAACACGGCTATTAAACCATGGTGGATCTTTCCCATTCCTTAAAACCTCACTTGGAACATATCTGCGTAGGGCATATTGAACGATGCCTTTGAATTTTTTGCAGTTGTTCTCCACATCTTCGTCCTCATCACCGAATATTTGATGCTGACAGCTGAGATATTCTGAAATTTGCATGTCACTCCTGCTGAGCCGATATATCTTCCTATCTTTCTTAATATTCCTTGTAGGACGGAATATAACAGAGAGATGGCCGAAAAACTGAATTCGGTCTTCCAAAGTTGTTTCATGGCGGAAGATCGTAACACTGTCCCTCCTTTCAATCCTCGTACGAACGTCAAAATGGCAGATATTGAGACAACCGACAGCGGAATTGAAAAGCAGCTACAATTTATAGTAGTGGAAAGGCGCCAGGACCAGATGAGCTACCTATAAAGATTATGCGAAAGAACTTGCTATCGTTCTAGCAGTAAATTTATCGTATATCGCTTGAGCAACGAAAGGTACCAAACGGCTCTAAAAAAGCGCAGGTCATTCCCGTTTTTAAGAAAGGCCGTAAGACAGATCCACACAGTTATATACCTATATCGCTGACATCAACCAGTTGTAGAATTATGGAACATGTTTTAAGCTCAACAATTTTGACGTTTTAGTGGAATGAACATCTAATCTATAAAAATCAACGTGGATTTCGCAAAAAGAGATCCTCCGAAACTCAGCTCGCTCTGTTCCTCCTTGAGATCCAGAGCGCCGTGAACAACGGTGCTCAGGTTGATGCCGCGTTCCTTGATTTCAGTAAAGCATTTGACACCGTCCCGCTTTGCCGTTTAATGAAAAAACTACGAGCATATGGAGTATCGGCTGAGACATGCGATAGGATTCAAGACCTTCCTGCAGACAGAACTCAGCATGTCGCTCTTATCGGAACAAAATCGACAGATGTAAAGGTCATATCCGGAGTACCACAGGAAAGTGTGATAGGGCCTTTGCTGTTTACAATATATAAAGGGCGTACATAAAGTCCGGGAACACTTTCAATTATTTATTGCACAGTAACTAAACATTGTATAGATGTCATACATTTTTTTTTACAAACATTTGATGTACGAACCATGTGTGACCTGGCAGACGGCCGTGTTCTCTCCCTGAGCTCTGCTACATCACGTGGTAGAGGCGGTACATACACCAGATCTTTAATGTGTCCCCGAGATCTGATGATCGGGGAGGCAATTTCATGAAACAGCTGTCCACTTCTATAGTACGGCCTATCTATCGATGCGGAAGCTCCGTGTTCGTGCACCCACGAACTTCAAGATGAAAATGGGATGAAGATCCACGTTGCTGAAAGATGAACCGAGAGTCCGATCGCATTTGAGGCATTAGCCATTGCTGCAACATGTCCAAGTAGGAATATTCTGTGACAGTGATCTCGGCGAAGAAAAATAGCCCGTACAGCTTCCGACGCGACAAGGCACAAAAATCATTTACCTT
Organism: Schistocerca nitens; assembly: GCF_023898315.1. Classification (NCBI taxonomy): domain Eukaryota; kingdom Metazoa; phylum Arthropoda; class Insecta; order Orthoptera; family Acrididae; genus Schistocerca; species Schistocerca nitens. Next base: position 237,234,499 of record NC_064622.1, read on the forward strand.
TGGGGAGTCACGCTCAAATTCAGTGCATTCCTGTGGATGCTTGGTGCCCCAGATTCAACAATTAGGGCTGTTCACTTTCCCATTAGTATGAAACGTGGTTTCGTCGCTAAAAATTAAGCGATCAACAATGCCATCCCACCCTCATTTAATTCTTGCACCTATGAACAAAGCTCAAAACGCTTGTCTTTGTCGTCGTTATTGACCTTCTGCACTAGCTCCAATCTGAATGGTTCCATAGACAGCTTCTGTCGCAGGACTTTCCAGACCGTCATTGGAGGCATTTCACGTTCACGGGATGCACGACGCACCGAAATTTTTGGACTTCTTATGAATGTAACTCGTACGTGCTCCACATTCACTTCACTCACACTGGGACGTCAGCTTCTCTTTGCCAGACTCAAGCAACCCGTCGTAACGAATTTGTTGTGCCAGTGGTAAATGACCTTCCTTATTGGTGGCTTCTAACCATACTTGGTTCTAAACATCCGTTGAACGTCTGTAGCACACTTGTTTTTGTCGAACTTCAACACAGAGAAAGCTCGCTCCACATCTGAACTTGCCATGTATGTGACTAACGCTGAATATCGGCAAATTACCAAACTACGCTGGGGCGGTGTACGTGAAAAAAAATGACACATGTATGATATGTGTAAAGCGTTTGGTGGTTGTGCAATAAATAACTGAAAGTGTTCCCAGACTTTATGTACACCTGTATAAGTGATCCAGGAGAAGGTTCAAATGGTTCAAATGGCTCTGAGCACTATGGGACTTAACATCTGAGGTCATCAGTCCCCTAGAACTTAGAACTACTTAAACCTAACTAACCTAAGGACATCACACACATCCATGCCCGAGGCAGGATTCGAACCTGCGACTGTAGCGGTTGCGTGGTTCCAGACTGAAGCGCCTAGAACCGCTCGGCCACCAGCGACCGGCCCAGGAGAAGGCTTCTGATACTCTTTCAGGCTATTCGCAGTTGATGCAGTTGTCTATACCAAAGTACCAACGCCAGAAGATAGTAAGAATTTGCGGAACGACAGAAAAGAATTGATGAATTGTGCAGACTCTGTCAGCTGACCCTGAACATAAGTGAATGTAACATATTGTGCATACATAGGAAAAGCAATCCGCTACTGTACAGCTACACTATCGATGGCAAACAGCTGGAAACAGCGTCTGCCGTAAAATATCTAGGTGGAACTATCCAGAGAGACCTCAAGTGGAATGACTACATAAAACAGATAGTGGAAAAAAAAACAGATACCACGCTCAGATTCATCGGAAGAGTCCTAAGGAAATGTAACTCATCCCCGTAAAAAGTGGCTTATAAGTCGCTTTCTCGTCCGATTCTTGAGTATTGTTCATCTATCTGGGATCCCTATCAGGTAGGACCGATAGAGGGGATAGAGATGATCCAACGAAGAGCGGCGGGTTTCGTCACGGGATCGTTTAGCTGGCGAGAGAGCGTTACGGAGAAGCTAAACAGACTCCACTGGCAGAAGTTTCAAGAGAGGCGTTGTGCATCACGGAGAGATTTACTATTAAAAAAATTCGGGACAGCACTATTCAGGAGGAGCCAGATAACATATTAGTTCCCCCCATACACATCCCGCATATTGACCACGACGAGAGAACTCGAGAATTTAGAGCCAATACAGACTTACCGACAGTCATTCTTCCCACGCACTTTACGCGAGTGGAACAGGGTTGGAGGGATCAGATAGTGTTACCGAAAGTATCCTCCGCCACACACCTTTATGTAGCTTGTGGAGTATGATGTAGATGTAACTACATTTGCAAAAGTGTTCATGTATTAGAAAATCCAGTGAAGTGTAAGAAACGGCGAATCATTAGAGTCCATTAAAAATTGTAAGTGTAAAGGAAAGTGCCTGTCTTAATAAGAACAGGCAACTACTGTAATATTTGCTCTCCATGTTTCAAATATGTGTTTGCATTCTCCTGCTTTCAGCGGAATGAGCTGCAATTACATACATATTCACACTTAACGAGTAGGTTCTAGCTTATGTCACTGAATCAGTGAAATTCGGCTGTTTTTACATTTATTTCCGATTCGCAATCACTGATGCCTTCCAGTATGACACGAACTCATATATATGCTGAAAAACACACTATCCTTACGACACATGTGACTGAGCTTTTTCACCGCTTGGAGTGCCACTGCGGCCCCAGCTGTCAAACAGTCACAATTTTCGTAGCAGAGAGTGTCGTGACTGCATAATTATATTGTACTGTGATACTACACGGAAGCAGAGCATGGAACTTCGACGTACATTCAGATATTTATCCCACAGTCCGCCATACTGTAACGAGGAAAAAAAAAATCCACCGGTCTGCACCTGATAAAGAATTCTTTACCTATTTCTGGGTTTGAACTTCATATTAATATTCAGTTTGTGCTCTCGTAACACTTCGTGGGAGCCTAATTGAAATATGGCATGGATCGAAATGCGGTCATCTTTGGCCAGCACGTTTAGACGGTTGGAGTTTGGTATCCAGATAGTATGGACACAGTCGAGAACGTACAGTAACGACACTCCCTGCAGCGAAAGTTGTTAACGGTTGGCTGCTGGAATGACACTAGTGCTCCAAGCAGAGAGTCAAGTGCGCTGTAAGGACCGTAAAGAAATGTTTGGTTTTAATAATTTTCTACTTATTAGCGAAAAATTTGTTATACTTTGGCACTCTATGCGATTGTAAATTAATAAGAGACATGAATTATCGTGAAATACATGTAAAAAGGGCCGAATCGCACTGATTCAATGACATTAGCTACAACTTATTCATGAAGAAATTCTTTCCAGTATGTGTATATTAGCGGTTACCTCTGCTGGACGCCAGAGAATACAAACATATACTTCATGCATGAGGAGGCAAAATTTCTGTTGTTATTGTGATATGCACTTCCCTTGACACTTAAAAAATTTTTATGGGGTCTACAGATACTCCCATTCTTTCAGTGCACTGAGTTTCAAATACGCGAAAATTTTGTAAAAATGAATGACTTTTGTTTTAAAAGCGAATGTGTTGAAGATTCTAGCTGATTGTGGCTGAGATTAAACAACAATTGTTGAATTGATTACTTCTGTGTAGGGAAACAATTTTATTGTTTGTTATGGCAGACGAATGGAAAAACTAGTACAAGCCGACCTCGGGGAAGATCAGTATGGATTCCGTAGAAATGTTGGAACACGTGTGGCAATACTGACCCTACGACTTATCTTAGAAGCTAGTTTATGGAAGGACAAACCTACGTTTCTAGCATTTGTAGACTTAGAGAAAGCTTTTGAAAATGTTGACTGGAATACTCTCTTTCAAATTCTGAAGGTGGCAGGGGTAAAATACAGGGAGCGAAAGGCTATTTACAATTTGTACAGAAACCAGATGGCAGTTAAAAGAGTCGAGGGACATGAAAGGGAAGCAGTGGTTGGGAAGGGAGTGAGACAGGGTTGTAGTATCTCCCCGATGTAATTCAATACGTATATT